>NW_028241231.1:0-177546 GCF_964263255.1 Lissotriton vulgaris
ACACAATCTTATCTTGCTTTTTGTCTTGCAGACTGTGATTCAGAGATTGTTGAGGGATGACACGCCATGGCTGTACCTACGTTTATTTTGTTTTGTTTAAATAAAATGTTTTATATGTAAATCCATAGATGATTGTGATTCTCATTTATCCAACCTCACATGCATCTTTTTGATTATAATTGTGCAACATCAGCCAAGTTGTTACGTTCCAGATTATGGGAGGTTGCTGTCACATTTGTTTGCAGGTGCTGGTGGCGGGGGGTGTCGGGCACTGTTGCGTATCCTAGCTGCATGATCGATGGCTCCATTGCATCTGTTGTCATTCAGGTGTGGCTTTGGCCTATGCTCCCTTTCATGTTGCAGGTTGTAGTCCAACTTTACACCAGGTGAGAGCAGGTGTAAACTTCCTGGTGCTAACGCACCTCATCGCCTGTTTTGTATTCTTTTCGCCGACCTTGCTGGTTGTTGAGAAAGTTGTGAAGTGGTGTGTGGCTTTTTGCACGGGAATGCCTACTCTGCATCTCATTAGTGATATTTGCCCGGAACATCAGTGACTATGCTTTTTGAGGCTGCTATAGCTGGTAAACTGGTGATATGGGCTGTTTGCACCAGCATGGGAATGGTGCACTAAATTTATCACCATTTTGCTATGATACAGCGCCGTTAACTCGGTGATGTCTCCTTGAGAATATGCCCCTAGGTGTTTTAAAGACCTGAGAAGTACTCGAGTGCTGCACTGAGTGCCACACACTCTTCGTATTCACACTAGGGGGCCGAGCTGAGAGCCGCACACCCTTTGTTTTCACACTAGTGAGCCGCACACCCATTGGGTTCACACTAGGGGGGCCATGCTGATAGCTGCACACCCTTCTTATTCACACTAGGGGGCCACGCACCCTTCGTGTTCACACTAGGGGGCTGCTCTAGGGTCGCAACTCCAAACTTTTTTTAAAAATAAAAAGCGTTCACCTTCATTATTTACATTCGGTTTGGGAACCCCATGCCCACTTATGGCCCACGGAACCATATCCCCTGGAACGTGGGCAGTGTTGGGGACAGTGGAAGGAGCTCCTATGCCCCCACGGTGCCGCCGGCACCCTGCCTCCAGGCAGGCATTGCTTTTCCACAAGGAGAGCTACTAAAATTCAGCTCCCCTTGCGGAAAAGCAATCTGGTTTCGAGTTTGGAAGACAGAGCAGGAAACCAAAATCCAAAGCAGAGTTTGCTATGGTAGGGTGGTAGCCATGCTGCCGCCCTGCCATAGCAAACAGCAGTGTCCCGGGGTTTTCACACTAGTGAGCCGCACACCCATTGGGTTCACACTAGGGGGGCCATGCTGATAGCTGCACACCCTTCTTATTCACACTAGGGGGCCACGCACCCTTCGTGTTCACACTAGGGGGCTGCTCTAGGGTCGCAACTCCAAACTTTTTTTAAAAATAAAAAGCGTTCACCTTCATTATTTACATTCGGTTTGGGAACCCCATGCCCACTTATGGCCCACGGAACCATATCCCCTGGAACGTGGGCAGTGTTGGGGACAGTGGAAGGAGCTCCTATGCCCCCACGGTGCCGCCGGCACCCTGCCTCCAGGCAGGCATTGCTTTTCCACAAGGAGAGCTACTAAAATTCAGCTCCCCTTGCGGAAAAGCAATCTGGTTTCGAGTTTGGAAGACAGAGCAGGAAACCAAAATCCAAAGCAGAGTTTGCTATGGTAGGGTGGTAGCCATGCTGCCGCCCTGCCATAGCAAACAGCAGTGTCCCGGGGTTGGGCACCCACCATGCCGCAGAGCAGTAGGATATATCCACACTCCCAATAGTCTAATTCATCGATTCCCACAACGGTGCAGCAGTCGTCACCGAGCCCACATTACCATCAAGATAATGTGCAATGGCCTGCCCCAAATAATTGCCAACAAAAAGGGGGCCTCGCAGGGCCAATCCGTAACGTAAGCGCAACCGGGGGGTGGTCCGACAGACCCCTGGGAAGGATTTCCGTGTCCAACACTCTCCCTACTGTGGCAGCTGGTATGAAGACATAATCTAACTGTGAAATTTATTCATGCACCACTGAATAATAAGTATAGCCCTGCTCCTCCGTGTGCTGTCGTCGCCAGAAGTCCAACAAACCCAGGCCCCTTCTTCAAAGAGGATAATTTAGTTGGTTGAATAGAAATGCATATTTGTTCAAAAAAGTGTTATCCAATTATCCACTTATAGATATCTGAAAGGATGCTGCTATAAACTCTATATAATGTATTGTTTATATGTGGTTTTATAGCCGTAGCAACCGAAATAAAGATTTTTTGATTGATTGATTGAAATGCAGATAGACGCAGCAGAGTTGCGGTGTCAGGATCTCACCTGTGCTTCCTAAAGGAGCGTCATGGAACTGAAGTATGATCCGCAACTTATCCCATTTACCTATTGCGCTTGACAGTGTCTAAGCAACATGGGTTAACCAGGGATAAGGGGAACCAACACAAGGAAAGAAGGGGAAGAGATCCCTCTTCGCAAACCAGTATCCACAGGTCTTCATCAAGTCAAAACAAAAGGCTGTAGACAAGAGGGAACACACATTAGAAGGCCAAATAACACACCTTTTTATCTCTGAGTCTACGTTTTCTCTTTCTTTACCTACATTTTCCCTTCTTCTGTTACTGGGTACATAGGCGGAAGTAGTAGTGCTAAAGTGTCTGTCTAAAGCTGTGAGACATAAAGGGATATTACTTAGTGAGAACAGGGTCCTCTGGGGAAAGAGATACTATATGTTAAGTATGTATGAGTTGCTCACCTAAGAAACATACGTTGATTGCACTAATATATATTATGTGAAAAGTGTATGATGGCCAACAAAACGTAACCTTGTCAGGTTTCAGCAACCTTACACTTCCCTTGTAGGTACTCACAGGTAACAGGAACGGGACAATCTCCACAACACTTCGAGCACCAAATCAGGAAAGTTGTAGAGGTAGGCAAAAAGTAACAGGAAGCACAAAAGGGCAGTGTAAAGGCGCTGTTACTGTAACCACAATCTTAGTAGTCTGTAATCTATTTTCTTCTGTAATTTGTAGGAACCCAGAAACAAACTGAAGGAGGATCCAAGGAAATGAACCGCCGGGAAAGTTCACTGTGCCAAACCTACAAAGGAGTGAGGCACGCGATGACGCCGGAAGTGATTTGAGTAGGCTAGCGAGTTCAGAAGCTAGAACGCGAAGTACAGTTACACAGAGAAAGCCAGGCTTTAAGCTTGCCTGACCTATTTTTTCCTCATGCACATCCTCAGCTGGTGTCCATCTTTGTTGTCCCTTCATCCTGGCTCGACAATTGTGACATGCAGAAAGAGGTGCAGAAAGAAGCAAGAGAACTGAACTGCGGAAAGAGGCAGGACAGGTTCAGAAAGACGGAAGAGGGGTACAGAAAGCAGGCCAGAGGGATGCAAAAAGAGACAAGTAAAGTGCAGAAAAAAGGGACAGAAGTGCAAAAGAAGCAAGAGAGGTTCATAAAGAAGCAACAGAAGTGCAGAAAAACCAACAAAGGTGCAGAAAGAGGAAAGAGAAGTGCAGAAGGAGGCAGGAGAAGTGCAATGAGGCAAGAGAGGTACAGAAAGAAGCAATGAAGGTGCAGAAAGAGGCAAGAGAAGTACTGAAAGAGGCAAGAGACGTACAGAAACAGGGAAAAGGGATGCAAAAGAGGAAAAGAAAGAACCAACAGAAGTATATAAAGAAGCAACAAAGGTACAGAAAGAGGCAAGAGAAGCGCATGCAGAAAGAGGCAAGAGAGGTGCAGAAAGAAGCAAGAAAGGTGCTGAAAAAGGCAAGAGGACTGCAGACAGAGGCAAGAGAGGTGCAGAATGAAGCAATAGAAGTGCAGAAAGAAGCAACAGAGGTAGAGGAAGAGGGGTGCAGAAAGAGGCAAGAGAAGTTCAGAAAGAAGCAACATAGTTGCTGAAAGAGGCAAGAAACTGCAGGAGACAAGAGAAGTACAGAAAGAAACAATAGAGATGTAGAAAGAGGCAAGAGAACTGCAGAAGGAGGCACGAGGGGTGCAAAAAAAGGGAAGAGGGGTACAGAAAGTGGTAACAGAAGTGCAGTAAGAAGCAACAGAGGTACAGAAAGACGCAGGAGAACTGCAGAAAGAAGTAGCATAGGTGCAGAAAGAGGCAGGACAGTGCATAAAGAGACAAGAGGGGTGCAGAAAGAGGCAGGAGGAGTGCAGAAAGAAGCATGGGAGGTACAGAAAGAAGCAAGTGAAGTGCAGAAAGAAGCAACCGAGGTCCAGAAAGCGGAAAGAGAACTGCGGAATGAGCCAAGAGAGGTACAGAAAGTGGAGAGAGGGGTACAGAAAGAGGCAAGAGAAGTGCATAAAGAACCAACAGAGATGCAGAAAGAGGAAAGAGAACTGCAGAATGAGGCAAGAGAGGTGCAGAAAGATGCAGGACAGGTACAGAAAGAAGGAAATGGGGTGCATAAAAGGTCAAGAGAGGTGCAGAATGACACTAGAGAGGTAGGGAGAGAAGCAAGAGAAGTACAGAAAGAAGCAACAGTGTGCAGAAAGAGGAAAGAGGGGTGCAGGAAGAGGAAAGAGAAGTGCAGAAAGAAGTAACAAAGGTGCTGAAAGAGATGAGGAAACTGCAGAAGGAGGAAAGATGGGGGCAGAAAGAGGCAAAAGAAGTGCAGAAAGAAACAATAGAAGTTCAGAAAGAGGCAAGAGAACTAAAGAATGAGATAAGAGAGGTGCAGAAAATGGGAAGAGGGGTGCAGAAAGTGGCAAGAGAATGCTGAAAGAAGCAACAGAGTTGCAGAGAGAGGCAAGAAAACTGCTGAAAGAAGCAGCAGAGTTGCTGAAAGGGTCAAGGGAACTGCAGAATGAAGCAACAGAGGAGTACAGAAAGAAGACACAAAGGTGCAAGAAGACTCAAATTAACTGCAGAATGAGGCACACAATGTGCAGAAAGAGGCAACACATGCAGAAAGAGGGAAGAGGGGTGATGAAAGAGGCACCAGCAATTCAGAAAGAAGCAACAGAAGTGCAGAAAGAGGCAATAAACTGCAGAACGTCGCAAGGGAGGTGTAGAAGGAAGCAGGACAGGTGCAGTAAGAGGGAAGAGAGCTGCAGAAAGAGGCAAGAGGGGTATACAATAAAGCAAGAAAAGTACAGAAAGAAGCAAGAGAAGTACAGAAAGAAGCAACAGAGGTGCAGAAAGAGGGAAAAGGGATGTAGAAAGAGGCAAAAGAGGTACAGAAAGAAGCAAGACAGGTGCAGAATGGACCAACATAAGTATATAAAGAAGCAACAAAGGTACAGAAAGAGGCAAGAGAACTGCAGAAATAGGCAAGAGAGTTGCACAATGAGGCAGGTCAGGTGCAGAAAGAGGAAAGAGAGGTGTAGGAAGTCAAGAGGGGTGTAGAGAGAAGCAAGAGAGTTACAGAAAGAAGCACACGATGTGCAGAGAGAATGAACAGAGGTGCAGAAATAGGCAAGAGCGGTACGGAAAGAGGCAAGAGAAGTGCAGAAATAAGCAACAGAGAAGTAGAAAGAGGCAAGAGAACTGCAGAATGAGACAAAAGAGGTACAGAAAGAGGCAAGACAGGCACAGACAGAGGGAAGAGGGATGCTGAAAGAAGCAAGAAAAGTAGAGAAATTAGCAACAGAGGTACAGGAAGAGGCAAGAGAATTTCTAAAAAAAGGTAAGATAGTAGTGGTAAAGTTAGGACTCCTAACTTTAGGACTCCTAAACTGAGAAAAATCCTAATTTTAAGACTTTCGGTATTCACAGAAGGCCTTTAGGAGTCCTAAAGTTAGGAGTCGTAACTGTACTACTACTAAACTGAGAAAAATCCTATTTTTAAGACTTTCGGTATTCACAGAAGGCATTTAGGATTTCTAAAGTTAGGAGTCCTAACTTTACTACTACTAAATTGAGAAAAATCCTAATTTTAAGACTTTCGGTATTCACAGAAGGCATTTAGGAGTCCTAAAGTTAGGAGTCCAAACTTTACTACTACTAAACTGAGTAAATTCCTAATTTTAAGACTTTCGGTACTCACAGAAGGCATTTAGGAGTCCTAAAGTTAGGACTACTTACTTCTGTGAATACCGAAATGAGTAAGTGCCTTCTGTGAATACCAAAATGAGTAAGTGCATTCTGTGAATACCAAAATAGTAGTAAGTTTAGGATTGAGTGTTAAGTTCATTCTGTGAATCGGGCCCAGACTATCATACCACATAATTACTCTCCAATACACATAATCCCACTCTACATAATTCCTATACACTAAATACCACATACTTTCTATTCACATAATTTCACTGCACGGCATACCATATAATTCCACTAAACACAAGGTACATTCACTTTACTCCAAAAACATTAGTAATAAACTTTTACATTTACAACGCCAATAGCTCTAACTCTCGCAAATGTGAGACCTACTGCATTGCAAATGCTTATAAAACTAGAATTCGCGTTTGCAGAGTTTTGGAGAAAGGGGGCTGGGCATCCAACCAGTGCACAGGAATTCCATTGTGTGGGACTTACAAGAGGCACCAGGAGGGTTTCTTAAGCCCCAAAATCCCCCAGTAACAAAGTGGACTTCCTCCCCCAACCAGTAGTGTGCCAGGAGGTGTGTTTGCAGACTGATGGACAAAGGGGGGCGTGGCCTCCAAATACCTTTTAGCAATCACACTGTGTGCGATTTACTGGAGGTATCAGATTGGGTAGTTGGTCCCCAAGGAAATCCTTGTGGGCCAACTACCCCTCCTATAACCTCCAACGCCCCCTTTGCCCACCACTTTGCCAACGTGCTTCCTGGAATGCTCTTGGTTGGGGAATGAAGTCCCCTTCGCTGCTTGGGGTCCTTAGTGGCTGACTAGCCTACCTGTTACCTCTACTAAGCCCCACACAGTGGAATTGCTGAGAGGTGGTTGCACTCCAGGCCCCCTTTCTCCACCACTCTGCAAATGTACTTCCTGGCATGCTCTGGGTTGGGGATGAAGTCTACTTACCTCTTGAGGGTCCCTTGGGGCCAACTAGCATCCATCTGTAAACACTACACAGCTGGATTGCTGAGAGGAAGTCAGAGGCCACGCCCCCTTTTTACACCACTTTGCAAACACAATTCCTGGCGCACTGCTGCATGGGTGATGAAGTTCAGTTTAGTCCTGGGGTCCTACAGACACAAGGGGACATCATCAATGCACTACCAGTGCGCCAAGAGCCGCAGAGTGGTGTAAAAAGGGACGTGGCAGTTTACCACCTCTCAGAAAATGTGCTGTGTAGGGCTTACTGAATGTAGCTGGTGGGCTAGTTGGCCCCTAAGGGCCCACAGTAGTGACAGGGATTTCATTCCCCAACCAAGATTGGGCCAGGCGGCGCGTTTCCAGTGTGGTGGTGAAAGGGGTGGGGATTCCAGCGAGTTGTTTGGTTTGTGTATTTTGTCTATTATTTTATAAAAGGGGGCTGTGTAGCCCCCTTCCCTTAGTGCTTTTGAGTCCCAGGGACCCCATCACCTGGGGCCTGACCCATTTTTAAATGCTGTTTTAAAATGGGAGGGGGGATGTGTTGGTTCCTCCCGAGGCATATATATGCCCTGGGATCCCATCCATGGGGCTGGTCCTTTCTATGTTTTTTTAAACAGGAGGGGGAGCCGCATGGAACTCATCCTCCAAGGCCTGGCCAATTCGTTAAAAACGTAAGTTAAAGGAGGGGGACAGAACGAGCCCCCTCCCGGGACATTTTTGGCCCCGGCGACCCCATGCCTCGGATTTTGACAATTATTTAATATTTATTTTAAGGAAGGGGGCCACAAGGCGCCCTTTCTGGGCCATTTTCGGGCAGGGGACACCATCCTCCTTCTGTCCGCCTTTTACACCACAAGGTGGCCCCACAAAGTCCAAAGCACCTGGGCTGTCACCAACTCCTGCTCCCAACAGCCTCCCGAGGACAGGCACAGACGACGCAGCACCCGCGAAGCGGGTGCGGCTAGGTGCAGAGGAAAATCCGACTACAGGCAAGAGTCTCAATCAATCAATCAATCACGGCATTTATAAAGCGCGCTACTCACCCGGGAGGGTCTCAAGGTGCTGGGGGAAGGGGAGTGCTATTGCTCGAACAGCCAGGTCTTGAGCTGCTTTCTAAAGGAGAGATGGTCCTGGGTTCGCCAAAGGTGGGTGGGGAGGAGGTTCCAGGTCTTGGCTGCCAGGGAGGAGAAGGATCTTTCTCCGGCTGTGGCTCTGCGGATGCGTGGTACGGTGGCGAGGGCGTGGCTGTTTGAACGTAGCTGGCGGGTGGGCGTGTAGAAGTTCATACGGTCATTGAGGTACTTGGGGCCCAGGTCGTGGAGAGCCTTGTGTGCGTGGGTGAGAAGTCTGAATGCGATCCTCTTGCTGACGGGGAGCCAGTGCAGGTCTTTCAGGTGTCCGGTGATGTGGCTGTGTCGGGGGATGTCCAGGATGAGTCGTGCGGAGGCGTTCTGGATGCGCTGGAGTCTTTTTAGAAGTTTGGCCGTGGTTCCGGCGTAGAGGGTGTTCCCGTAGTCCAGGCGGCTGATGACGAGTGCCTGGGTGACGGTCTTCCTGGTTTCAGTGGGGATCCATCTGAAGGTCTTGCGGAGCATGCGCAGGGTGTTGAAGCATGAAGATGAGACAGCGTTGGCGACGTCTCTCATCCCTTCGTGTAAGTTGGATCTGGCGGTGGTGGGGTCGTTGGTGAGGGAGAGGATTAGCTGGGTGTCGTCGGCGTAGGAGATGATGTTGAGGTTGTGTTGGCGTGCGATGGCTGCGAGGGGGCTCATGTAGACGTTGAAGAGGGTTGGACTGAGGGAAGATCCTTGTGGTACGCCTCAGATGACTTCGGTGGCCTCGGATCTGAACGGGGGGAGGCTGACTCTCTGGGTTCTTCCAGCGAGGAATGAGATGATCCACTCCAGTGCTTTCTCTCGGATCCCGATGTTGCTGAGGCGCTTCACTAGGGTGCGGTGGCAGATGGTGTCGAACGCCGCAGAGAGGTCCAAGAGGATGAGGGCTGCTGTTTCCCCGTTGTCCATCAGGGTCCTGATGTCGTCGGTGGCTGCGATTAGGGCGGTCTCGGTGCTGTGGTTGGTCCAGAACCCGGACTGCGAGGGGTCGAGGGATCCGTTCGTTTCGAGGAAGGCGGCAAGCTGTCTGTTGACGGTCTTCTCGATGACTTTGGCCGGAAAGGGAAGAAGCGATATGGGACGGTAGTTCTTGAGGTCGGTGGGGTCCGCCGTTGGTTTCTTCAGGAGGGCGGTCAGCTCGGCGTGCTTCCAGCTCTCCGGGAAGGTAGCGGTGTGGAAGGAGGAGTTGATGATGTCCCGGAGATGGGGTGCGATGATGGCGTTGGCTTTGTTGAAGACGTGGTGTGGGCAGGGGTCGGTTGGTGATCCGGAGTGGATGGAGTTCATCGTGCGGGTGGTGTCTTCGGTGCTGGTCGGAGTCCAGTTGCAGAGGGTGGTGGTGGCATGGTCTGTGCGTTGAAGCTGTTGTGTATGTCGGCGATCTTGCGGTGGAAGAACACGGCAAGTGAGTTGCAGAGGTGTTGCGAGGGAGGGATGTCGTTCTTTCCGGCGCTGGGGTTGGAGAACTCTTTGACGATGTTGAAAAGTTCCTTGCTGTCGTGGGTGTTGTTGTCCAGTCAAGTGCCGACTTCTTGGTGGAGCGGATCAGCTGATGGTGTTTGCGGGTGGCGTGTCCACAAACAAGGTAACGCCAAGAGCCCCAATGTCAGGGGGGTGGGCAGGAGTTTATGGTCAGCTGATGAGCTGTGGGCGTGGCACCGAGGCAGCGCGGACCAGGTGTGCTGTCCAGGGCAGGGAAAGCGAGTCCCTGCAGTTGCGCTGCTCCTTCTGTCCGCATCTTACACCACAAGGTGGCCCCACAAAGTCCAAAGCGCCTGGGCTGTGAGCAACTCCTGCTCCCAACAGCCTCCCGAGGACAGGCACAGACGACGCGGCACCCGCGAAGCGGGTGCAGCTAGGTGCAGATAAAAATCCGACTACGGGCAAGAGTCTCCACAAACAAGGTAACGCCAAGAGCTAAAGTAAAGATTAGGTGGCAACAATACTTTCCTAATCGATAGTAGTACATAACATAAACAGGTGTAGAGCTGAAGTTGGAAAAAATCTCACACCCTATATGTAACTCCAATATAACTCCAATATCTTTGACTACAGTCACTTATATAAAGCATTTTTTACAGTTATTTACAAAAAAAGTACTGCATTTCACTATCAATATTAATGCCCTTCTCAACCGCATGCAATCTAATTATCCAGTGTACCTCTGCCTGTCTAAGGGTAAAATCGAGATTACCACCCCTCGCATTAATAGGGACAGTTTCCAGTCCATGAAACATACAGGTAGGCTGTTTAGCTTTGTTAGGACATTCTGCAGCATGTACACCAATCGGGTATCTACATTCCATATTCTTAGAGGCCCTGTAGTGCTCAGAAATACGATCTTTTATACATCTAATGGTACTACCCACATAGATTTTAGAACATTTGAAAGAATGACGTAAACTACATACTTAGTAGCACAATCTATGTGTTGTCTGATTGAAAAGATCTTAGAACCATTGTATTGTAACTCCCGCTTATCCTTGAAACAAATCTACACATACTACAATTGGTACATTTAAAAGAATCAAGGCTGTGTCTATGTAACCATGTCTGATTAGATCCATCACATTTTGGATAACTGGGGCTAATCATATTACCAATGGTATGTCCTTTGCGGTAGGTAACACTAGGATATTTTGATACATATTTCCGTAGTTGCACATCAGCAGTCAACAGGTGCCAGAGACGTTTCAAAATATTGAACAGTTTATGTGATCATGGATGGAAATCTGTCACCAATCTAATAGGAGATACATTTGCTTTATTCGGAGATTGCTCCTTCAAAGTGTCAGCCCTAACCAATGTTTGGGCACGCCTTTTAGCTTTCGCAACAACTCTCTTATCGTATCCTCTGGCCAAAAATCTATGCTCCATATCCTCTGTCACATTTTTAAAGTCTTCCTTAAATCATTTCCTTCCGGCCCTATAAAATTCTCCATAGGGGATAGAATTTATTTGAGTGTTAGGATGGGCACTATCAGCATGTAGCACTGAATTACATGACGTCTCTTTCCTATGCATTCTGCAATTGATCTCACCTTTTTTGTACAAATAATTCAACATCTAGGAACACAATTGATACAGCACTAAAGTTCATGGTGAACTTCATGTTGAAGCATTTGTCATTAAGAAACTCAAAAAATTGTTGCAACTTAGTGGTACTCCCAGCCCATATCAGCAAGCAATCATCTATGTATCTCCCAAAATACATGATGTAATCAAGCCATGCGGCACCCGATCGGCCCCAGACATGTGTCGCCTTGAACCATCCCATAAAGAGACAGGCAAAGGACGGTGCAAATATGGAGCCCATTGCGGAACCACAATTCTGCTTGTACCAGTCAGATTTAAACAGGAAAACATTATGTTCCAATATCATATAGGCCATATCAACCAACATATCAGAATGATCAAGTAGTTCAACAGGTCTCTTGTACAAGAAATGATGTAGTGATTCAAGACCCTGTTCATGGGATATATTAGTATAAAGGTAGACAACGTCTTAAGTCAACAGGATCATCGATTTATCCCATGGGATATCCATGATAATGTTAAGAATGTGTTTAGTGTCACGTATAGTGGACGGAAGGTTAAGCACATAAGGCTGCAGAAAAGTATCCGCAAATTCCGATATTTTTTCTGTGTGTCCCCCTATACCACGTCACTTCTGGCTTGTTGAATTTGCCTTATCACTTGCCATTACTTTTACAGTTTCCCTTAGTTTTGTTGATGCAATCAGTTCATTCAGAGCCTTAATATCATCTTTCGAAATCATGGGTAACTGAACTGCAGTAAAATAATCCTCAAGGGTCTGAATGCTAACTGGCTGGGTCTCCGCATAGATTTTCTTAAAATGAGACACAAATATTTTGGCAACTCTCTCTTTATCACTAACTAGACTCGCAGTGCTGAGGTCAATTCTTTATGGAATTAGTTGCCTACTCTGTTGTGTTTTTGCTGACAAGGCTAAAAATAAGCCTATCTGTTAGCTTTCTTCATATACTTTCTGTTGAAATGCATTGCTCCATGGGAACTATTCAAGAATAAAAACGTTTTTTAATTGCGCTTTTGCCTTCGGTAATTCCTGACGAAGAACCTTCTCCTCAGCATCTCCTGGGGGCCTGGACATAAGATCTCTCCTAGCTCACTCTACAGCATTCTGGAGTCCTTCGATCTTATGAAGCCTAAGTTTAAAGAGAGTCGCCCTATATGCAATCACCCACCACCGTAAATTGTCCTTAAAAGCTTCCCAGACCATAAAACCTGATGCTGTACTAATGTTCTCCTTTTTAAACCATTGTATGAACTTACTAGTTTCAGAGATCCATATTGGACCTGAGAGCAATGCTTTATCAAAGTACCTTCTGCAATTATTTTATGGGTGGGTAAATATTTTACTAAAGAATGGTCTGAAAATTAATCAATAAAAATTACGGATTTCCCTCTTAAATGTTGCTTATTTATCAAGAAAAAGTCCAATAGCAAAGCTGTTTTAAATCTCGTGGAGAAGCATTTAATCTGTGTAAGGCATGGGTGGTCGAGCCGCCGTGGCTCTAATAGGGCAAAGTCTTCTTTCATGATTCTTAATAATTTAGCTGTTTTTGGTCTTAATTGCTGTTTACCCTAATTGGATGTATCAAGGCATAGATATTGTATGAAATAAAAATTGCCTCCCATAACTATAGAGCCATGGGCATTTATCAACAAATCATATACCTGTTTCAAGGTCTTAATATCGTTGAAAATTGGCCAATAATAGTTCCACAACACAAGGCCTACCCCATTGACTGATACCTCGATCCAAATCTATCTTTCTCCTTCATCCTCAATCACCTCTACCAGCTCCCAATCTGACATAGATGAAAGTAAGATACACCCCCCCCCCCGTATGGCTGTATGTGCCGAAACCAAGTACGCCGGGTTTTGGCAGCCTTTGTCGTCCTGTGGGCTGTGCTTGGATTACCGGTCTCCACTGGGTGGGTTGGTACTCTTGCAGGTGGGTTCATCGTCTGCCTTCCGTTGCCCGTTCCATGTCTTTCTGGGCCTCTTGTGTCTCCTTTGGGAGGTTTGTCCCCTGCTTCATTCTCCGGGGGGGTTGCTGGGTTTGCCCCCTTGCTTGTTGGCCCGGTTGTGCTGTCCTTGGCTGGGTCGTTCTTGTTTAGGTTCGTCTCCCTGGTGTTGGCTTCTCTGCTTTCTTGTCTGGGCTTCCAGCTTTGCACTTTCCTCTGGTCCCTTTACTTTCAGGGTTCTGGACTTGTATGGCCTGGTCGCAGCGTTTTACTTGGTGGTTCCCTCCTGGGTGCTTCTCTCTTGTCTTTCTGCTGCTGCGAGCATTGAACCGTGGTGCTAGGACTCAATGGTGTGTCTTGTGCTTCTGGAGGCATGTCTTGCTCGGGACTTGGGTTTGTCTCCTGCTGCTGCTTTGTGATCTCACACATTAGTGTTGGTTTGGCCTGTGTCCGGGATGGCTGGGTTCCCCGGTTGCTTTTCCCAAGAGGGGGCCCTTTGTTTCTTGTGCGGGATTTGCATCCATTCTTCTTTGCCCCTGGTTTTGGATGGGGCACTGTGGCTTGGTGGTTGTGGTCTCGGCCTCTTACCCTTGAGGTTGTGTGTTCTGCCCCTGGTGTTTCACTGGTGGTGTCTTCTGGGGTGTACTTATTTAGTACTGGGGCCTGCAGGCTCGTGCCCTGGTGTTGCTGTCATTGATTGGCCTCATCTCACCCCGCTCTTCTGTCGTTCTTGCCTTGGGGGTGTTGCTGCCTTGGCCTTCCCTCTGTGTCCGTTGCTGTGCCTTTCGGCTCTTCCTTTTTCGGCTGGGTCTGGCCTGGTTGTTGTCTGGCCTCCTGGGTGCTCGCTTCACCGGCTCGCTTACTGCTTGTGGAACGTTGCTGGGTCATTTTGCTAGGCCCTAAGGCGGAGCGGTCTCTGTCGGCTGGACCCTGGTTCTGGTCCCTTCTGCTCTTTGTGCTCCATGGGTGGCCTACGGGGTGCGGCTTCCTGGGTTCTGTCGCCTTGTACCTGCCTGGGTTTTCTCATTTGTGTCGGATTCCTTCCGGGGGGTCCTTTCTTCGACTGGGGTCCGTGTCCCTCCTGTTTATCTGCTTTCTGGTTGGGTTTGGTGCCCTTATTTTTGGGTGTTCGGTTGGCGTGGCAGGTTTCCTTCTGCGCCTCATTCTTGGGCTCAAGCCTGTCTGTTTTGTTTGCATCTGGTTCAGGTGCTTCGGTCTCTGGGTTTTGTCTCTGTCTCTGTTGGTGTTCCTCAGTGCCGGTGTTGCTGTGTTTCGGTCGGTCTGCATCTCTTACTGCTGTGGCTACTTGCTGGGTCGCTGTGGTAGGGATGCCCTCTGTTCTAAGTTCTGACGCCCGGGATTTTTCTCCCCTCTCATTTTTGGCTGTCCGTTGGGCGGTCTTGGGGTGTTTGGACCGGCTGCTCCCTGCTCTGGGTTTGGTAGTTACTGTGGCCTGTGCAGTCTGTTTCCGTGCTTTCACTGTCTTCCTTTGGACGGATTGGTTCAGTGTATGTTTCTGGCATCCCTACGGGTCTCGGGTTTCCGAGTCCTCGGCCCTCCAGGTGTTTCTATGTTCTGGGCTGGTTCTTCCTGCTCGTGGTTGCCTCTCTTGGGTGGTCCTTCCACCTGTCTGGTCTTTCGGGTTTGCCTGCCTCTTTGGCACCCCTTTCTGGTCCTTTGGTTTCTTGTGAGTTTCCATGAAGCCGCTTGGTTGGGTATATGCTCACTCTGTTACTCATCTGGCGAGGAAGACTTACGAGGTGGTAATGCCCCGGTTACTTACCGGTAATCTTCATTACTCCGGGTATAGTCTTCCTCGCCACATGAGTTCCCATCCCTCCCTCCCTGTGTGGCTATTGGCTTCATGTTTATGCTTGGTAGTTTCAGGCTGAAGGGTTGGGCCGGCCCGCCTCTTATAGAGGTCATAGGTGGTATTGGTCGGCCATATTGGGAAGGGATGGGAGGCATGGGAGGCTAACTGTTTTTTCTTTGGATGGTTCTGGTGCGGAGCTGAAGCTCACTTTGTTACTCATGTGGCGAGGAAGAGTATACTCGGAGTAATGAAGATTACCGGTAAGTAACCGGGCATTCACTATCCTCTGGAATCCCTGTCAAACGCACATTTGATCGCCTTGCATAATTCTCCATCTCATCCATCTTTAACAGTGAGGCCTGTAGCTTTTACTGGAGAGTGGCAATATCAGAGTCGCATGACAGGGAGTGGTCCTCAATTTCATATCCACGTTGCTCCAATTCTTTAAATCGCTCTCGTATTTGCTTTACCATTTTTTTCAATTTTATCTAATCTCTGTTGTAATAGAGAGAGCTCTTGGGCCTGCAAAGTTTTACAGTCGAGTATTTCTCCCAAAATAGTCTAAAAAAGCTTGCGCATTTGGTGCTTCAAGACCAGTGGTGACTGAGTCATAGTGGTGCTTTTTCCAGCAAAGACAGTAATACTTTCAGCCCGTTGCTGACTAGACAAATCCAGCTGTTTGGCCCTGGATTTCATCAGGAGACTGCAGGATACTGAGGGAGACGATAGCCCAGGGCCACCTGGTGTCTCGAATTCATGTATAAGGATGTCTAGACCTTTCACTTCAACAGACTGTGTTAGCACATCAAGACCTTTCTCTTGGACAGACTGCCCTCTCTGATCCAGATTATTACCAGATGCCCTTTCCAGTGTGACTTTGGCGACCACTACAGATGGTATCTGGTCAACAGGAAGCAACTTGGTGACCATTTGGTTTATCTTACAATTTTTAGAAAATACAGGGTAGTTCTTGGAGCGGGTTGGCAGCCCCTCCCATCTTGTTATTTGCCTCAGTTACTTTTCCTATAGCAATTTTCATAGCCCCAACCTCATTTCCACCCCCGTTGGTCTCTTGCTGAATTGCTGGAGGGCCATGGAACATATATTTTCAACGCCTTCTGGATCCTGTATGAGACCGCTGCATCCTCCCCCCCAGGGCCACTACCGATTATTTTAATTTCTGGTGAGGATCATGAGGAAGTCACTGAGGAAGTAAGTCAGTGAGAGAGGAACCTGGGAATGCAAGATCCATTGCGGTATTCGCCGCCCCACTCTTTTTCTGAATGGCTCTTTCTCTCCTGGCGCCAGAATTCAAGATTGCGCTGCTTTTTTCCTAGCCTTTGGTTCAACACTGGAAGAGTGGGGGCCTCAGCTAAATCTCTTGCTCCTACTACTGATCCCCTCAGGACCAACAGCTGCATACTTCACAATCCCAAATTCCAGTCAGTAACTTTCACCTGAACTATAGATCAGTCTAGGACATTGCAGTTCTACTGTATGGACCCCAGAGTTTATTTTCAGGCTACTTTCCACTTGCAGCCACAGAGCCTCCACAACAGAAACCGCACAGGGACACCTATCAAGTATCAAGTGACCCAACAGAGAGTATGCCCTTTTTCTCCCCTAAGAACATCCTCAGGCTTCAACATCAGCCGCGGTGGCAATAAGGAGCCCCAGCTCAGCACCTGGTTAGTGCTGTCATAGAGCCAGTTTATTACCCTGTAGCTCCTTTCATATCCTCATGGGGTCAGATAGTCTTTGGAATATCCGTTGATCTCCTTGCTGGATTATTTCACTGCAGGTTCTGCTCTTATCCTCCGTGCACTGCTGCACCCTTCACCGCTCCCGGCTGTGCTTGACCTCAGCAGCAGGCATCAGGCATCAGGCATCAGGCTCAAATGTCATTCACATTGTGGATCAACACGCATGACATTCACTTGGCGTAGGCATCTTCAGTGCACACCCTTAAAGAAGAACGCTGGCTTTGCTCACTAAAGCCCACATGCATCATTGAGAATTGCATTCACAAAAACGGTGCGAGTCGCAATTTTCGGCCGTTTGCGAATGCAATTCTCAAATTTGGGATGCATCATGCTTTTCACAATTTTAGGAATCGCAACCATGTTGCGATTTCTAAAATTGCGATTGCATTTAAGAAATCGCAATTTGGGATTTCTTAAATGAAATGCATGATCATTTTTAATTTGCGAATTCGCAAATAGGAAGGGGTAAATTAGCATGAAGTTGACCGTCATGCTAATTTGCGAAAACTTTCAAAAATGCACAAAAATGCATTTTTGAGTTTCATGTTACACACACACATGTCCTTGGGACATGTGTGTGTGAAACTTGCACTTCAAGTTACATTTCAGGGGTGCAGGGAGGGTCCTTTGGACCCCCCTCTGCACCCTTGAAAATGCATTCACAAATTGCGATTCGCAAAATGCTAATCGCAATTGTGAATACCTTACCATTCATTCCTATGGGCCGGGAAACATCCTTTACAACGCAACTTTTACCACGCAGTGCTTTTACATCGCAACTTTTACAACGCAAACCATTACAACGCATTGCGCTGGGGGGCGCTCAAGGATAGGGATTAGATTTAATTTACTATCCAACACCTTCCCTACTATCCACGGGGACTGGAGTTGGAATAGTAAATTAATCTATTCACTATCCAGCACCCCTCAACACTATGCGTTGTAAAGGCAAGCGTTGTAAAAGTTGCAATGTAAAAGCATGCGTTGCAATGTCATACATCCCTATGGGCCTCTTGGCCCATAGGAATCAATGGGAAGGGATTCCTTAATTGCGATTCGCAAATTGTGAATCGCAAATAGGGAATTTGTAGAAATCGCAAATAAAAATGCAATTTTTTAATGCATAGCAATTTGCGATTTCTTAATTGCGATTCCTTTATTTTTGCAATTAAGAAATCGCAAATGCTAACTTTGATGCATGTGGCCGTATGACTGTTAAGGTACCGCTTTCTTTCATGATTTCTGCATATTTACAGGGTCTCTGTAAGGTGCAAGATAGCACCTAAACAGACACACCTTGATGGACAAATCCAGGCATTTGTGAGGGCAAATTCTTCCTTCTGATTACAGAGCCAGACAGACTGTTATTTTGCCTTTTTAAATGGGATGTAACCACACAGAAGTGATAAATAGTGGGTCTGCCCTATCATCTGAGCAGAACTGTTTCTGAGGGGTGGAAAGAAGTGAGTGAATGCAAACACACTCGGGTTTGAGAGTTTTCACAAACATTTTCTAGGTGGATTTGTTCAATCAGGCGCAGGAGTAAATATGTTTTCAGGTTGGCTATTTGGTGAAAACACTGCAAAACCTAATTGGATGAGAGACGTGGGTGGCCACCAGGGAAGACTGAGAAAATCCATACACAGGGAGGTCTTTTGGGAATTTGCAACAAAGTGCAATGTGATTACATTTTCACGTATTAAAAAACACTTTTATGAATCAAATCCTAGGACTAATAAACAAATGTCTTTTATTGGGAAAGATTTTAAGTTCAAAGCATTACAACAAAACAACACAAAATAAGTATACAAAAGTGCGTAGTGAGAGCGAACGTTTGAATACATTCCTAATCCTAATACCTGTTAATAGAAGGGGTCTTACGAGTACATGTAATAGCATAAGTAGAGAAAATATATCACAAAGAATCATAACATCGGGTCACATTAAGCAGGTTTGTCACAAGCATGATTGCAATTTCGTCATTGACACAGAATTAAACGGGATTTTGGTGTAAAAAGTACATAACTGATGAAACTGAAATATCCCACAGGATAAAATGTGGACACATGACAACAGCATTCAAATGTATAATAATAGCAAGCCTTTGCAATGCAATCGGTCTCACCTTTAGCTATGCAGTACATAAAGAAAACAATGAGTACGGGCCAGATTCACAGAACTAACTTAAGACAAATTCCTAAACTTACTACTTTCGATATTCATAGAAGTTAGGATTTTGTCTTAAGACAGACTTAAGATAGACTTAAGTTAGGATTCTGTCTTAAGTCTGTCTTAAGCCAAATTTAAGACAAACTTAAGACAAAATCCTAACTTCTGTGAATACCAAAAGTAGTAAGTTTAGGATTTTGTCTTAAGTTAGTTCTGTGAATCGGGCCCTATGTTTCACACATTTCCTATTTAAAGCATGCACCTACAAGTCCTGGCACTCTTTGTATTCCTAAATAAGAACAGGAGAGACTGTGAGTTACTATTATGATATCTGGCAATTGTCTGCAAAGTGCCTTCCAAAAATAACGGGGAGTATGAAATTCTAATTATTTAAACCTCTTTTGGGAAGTCTTTTTCTTATGTTGCCATGGGTGAAAAGGCAACCAATGTGAAGAAATGTAAGCAGTGTAATGGATAAACTAGCTTTGAACACTGCTTGTTTGACTGCAGGGCATATGAAGCCATTCACAAATAGAGGGCCAATGAGCCTAACCCATCTCTGACTACAGCATCCTGAAGCCTGTGAAAAAGAACACAACACGTGGTCCTCAGAAACAAAAAGCAACATGGTGAAATTTTGGGGGTTTAGGATTTAAAACTTTACCATTTGAAAAAAAAATAACTCTGGTTTAAAATGGTGGGCAGTGGTGGTTTACACAGAGCAAGGCTGCAGCTCTGTGCTCTAAGTGTGTGAACTGCGCTCAGCCACCTGAAGCACTGGCAGCTATTCTAGGTGCCTCATTTATGAGAAGTGACGCATCGCTGCGTGAAAGCAGCAATGCGCCACTTCTCAGTGCGCCCTCCTTGAGACATGATTGATGCGTCATATTTACTGTGTGAAGCATCATGTCACAAGGAGTTTCATATACGTCAGTATTTTTGACGTATCTGTATGGCGCAAAACTGGCGCATTGCTGGAGTGTGTCACAAAAGTGACGCCACTCCAGCAATGTGTCTTTTCACATGGGGCCTGCGTCAGTCTTACGCCTGCTGTGAGGCAGGTGTAAGACATTGACGAATTTGCGTCCTAGAAGTGGCGCGGTGAAATCTCATAGATTTCACTGTGTCACTTCTACGACCCTTTCTTGCATCAATACGCCCCCCCCTTGCATACATTATACCTGGCACAGGTAAAATGTGGTGCAGGGGTTTACAAAGTGACGCATCTTCTTAGATGCATCAATTTGTAAATATGGCGCATCAAGGCACATTTTTTACGCCACTGGTTCGTCACAAAAAGTGATGCACCGGCGGTGTAAAAGTGACGCACAGCCTCATAAATGAGGCCCCAGGTGCATTGCTTTAAATGCTGGTAGTTTGAGTTCTAAACTTATAAACATGAGTAAAAGAAAATCCTATGGTGTACACTAAGTAAAAGTCAGGGCAGGCAAAGGCCCCACGCATGGCAAAGTACACATGAGTCGATGGAGGCATTTGGCGTGGCCAAGAGTGAAATTTCCACCCCTGGGAATTAACTGTGCTTAGTCTAACAAAACACCCAACATATTGTTGTAAATCAACAGCGATTTGGTTAAGCATTAGCAGAAGACATGCTGTGTTTGACCATTATCGTAGGAAATGTACCGACTCCATTTTGTATTTGTAGCGGCCATTTTGTATGCCTTACATCGCCATGTGCTTATCATGAACTTTGTCCTACCTTCTTGTTAACTACGTCTGAAGTCTGCCCGGCAACAGGCTATATTTAGCATCCCCCACTTCCAGCATGTCCAGACATGCTCAGTAGGGTCTACAGCCGTAATTGTGCCTTCCAATAAGTCCTTGTATGGTCATGAAACTGCTCTTGTCTTCTGTACCGCCTTCTTTTGAGCCCCCTCATTGTGTATAAAAGGGGCCATGTGCTTTAGTTTGGTGTGCTACTCTATACAATACTGAAGGGTGTTGTGTGGACTGTAGTACCACCTTTGAAGGTTTAATAAACTTTGCTTTTGTATTTTCCAGTTTTATTGCCAACTTCTTCCTATGGTCTGAGGACTCTGTGCAGAGAAGGGCGAACCCCTTGCACTAAGTAGGCCTAGCTGAGGTTTGCTACAACATATGTATGAATAATGTTTGAGTCCTTTGCAAATTTTTATCTTCATATGCAATTTTTTTTATTAACTGTGCAAGAAGTGTATTTTTCTCTTTCACCCAACATATGTAAGTCTGGTCACTGAACTCTGCTCCGCTTGCAGAGTTTACAATACTCCGCGTTACGCAGAGTTTGCAGAGTTTTTTCCCTCGCTTGCGTTCATCAACGTCAAGTTGATGAGCGCAAGCAAGGAAAATCCACCTTCCGGCGCGAATTTTCCTCGTTCACCAACATCAAATTGGCAAGCGCCAGCATGGAAAATCAACTTCCCTGCCAGATTTCTCAACGCAGGCTGTTGGAGTTCTCATGGTGAGTGGTCTCTTATGCTCGCGACCGCTCGTATTGAGAAACCATCTGTTCGCGTTGAGAAATCTCCTGCTCGAGTAAAAATCTACTTGAGGTCAGAAAGGAAGCAGTGCCCGCTTGTGCTGTGCATGGTGCTGTTCATAATGATTCCACTGCGCGGACAAGCACCCGGGTCTGAAAATCACCGCAAACTGTATTTATCTCATGCACTCCACCGCTTGCGTAGCTCTGCCTAGTACGGTAGGCTATTTGTTTGCACTTTGCGGAGTTCCGCTTAGCGGACCTCTGCGAACTCTGGCAAGGCTTAAACATATGTCCTGAACAATAATGTAACACAAAAGCTGGAAAACTAAACTTCAGTACTGTGACATAGTCACTCCATGATACATTTTTTACATCAAAATCCACTTGCATTGCCCTTCCAGATATGACAGCCTGCAGGGCTGATTTACTGTGTATGCACGGCCTTCACACGTTTCCCATGAAGGAATCCAGGGTTAGAGCAAACACTGGATTCCTTCATGGGAAACTCCCTTCGCAGCAAGACAGCAGCGCACACAACGACTACACTCTGTAGTAAGTTTCCCGGGGGGTTCTTATGAGCATTGCCACAGCCTGCAGTGTTTCATGAATGCAGTGTGCACACCAGCTCATCCTCATTCATGACAGGAAGTATGCACCAGGCATGGTCAGATAACAGAAATCACATGCAACGAGGGTCAGAGCAGAAGAGATGAATGTACTCCAAATACTGCATCACTGAGCTACAAACCAAAGGATGAGGAGGCTGAGGGGGTGCGAAAATGTTAAGGTAAATGAAAAGATCCAGAGACTCTGTGCTGCCACCACTGCTTCCCCCACCTCCTGCTTGGGAGCCTCGATGTGAACTGCTGGTGGGGAGAAGAAAAAAGAAGCCGCGATTTTGGAGGAGAGTTGGGGTTGGCCAGACCTGGCACAGGGAGTTAGGTTACTTGCCATGTACTACAGAATTGACTGGATGTGCACTTATTATGCTCTTGCAGCCGAGGCCTCCTAATACCTATTGTGACAGCACTTATGAAGCTTGTGAAGGTTTTTCCTCCCCTACAATTCAATGACATATTAATGTAGATTCAAAGGTCAGCTTTTAAAATCTCTTCTCCGTGACAGTCAAACATCAACATAAGGTGTCCAAGAAGACTGTTTGATCTACATCTGGATAAATTAGACCATTAATTCTAGAGTTTACAAGCTTTATTCAGCTTAATTTAGCTTTTACAAAAAGGCATTCAAAACCCATTACACATGTCTATAGAAGGAGTAACACATTGTTAGGTTACACATTATCATCCAACATTAAAGCACATAATCCAACATAAATACACATGACAAAATATTTTTTTTGAATAAATACAAAAAGAAGTGTTGTGACTTTATAATGTTGGTCATTACCGGCGACCGTACTGCAGTTCTAGTGCGTCGTCTATGTTGTATGACCTAAATTCCATTCTGGAATGTTAGGAACAGTTCTTATATGATGTCACACCGGCATCCATTTCATTTTGTCCCTGTATATTGTCCTTGCCATCATCCCTGCCCCAGCTGTGTCCCCGTGGGCCTTTCTACCTAAATAAATACTTGGCCCCATTCTGTGGTCCATTCTTATTTACAACAATGGCGACGAGGGTAATTTGAAGAGAGGCTCACGGACATCGATGAAGACATCAGCAAGTACCTCGACATTGAAATAGAGAAAGTGGTAAAACAGTAAATGCAAAAACGTATTAGCGGAAGAAAGAAGTAAGTGACTAACCGCTATTGAAGGAGCCGCTGAGAGACTGAGTGCGAGGCACGGTGAAATTGAAGCGCGTGAAGCATCATGGGATTGCTTTGAACGTCAGGCTCGATCTGGATGCTGATTGGTGCAACGTCAATTACGTGCAACGTGCGGCCATTTTGGATATCGAATGATGGCGAATCCTGTCAGTTTCACAGGAGTTTGTCGGGGAATATAAACAGTGCACGAAAGTAAAAAGCAAAGCGCAGGAAAACGGTGGCATCACTATTGGAAAGATAAATAGCCAGAGTGGTGTGGCTCACTGGTTAGAGGCCGCAGACCCGGAAGCAGAGAACGGCCTGGGACCAGGGTTCAATTCCCGACGCATCAGGGTCGTGGACCAGGGTCAGCGGACTCGATAATTCTCGCCTCGGTGCCTACTCTAACCAGCAATCACACTCGGCAACTCTGGGCATTAGATTGCCTCATCTCTACAACGGCCCCCCACATTCGCCGGGGATGCCTGGTTTCACCTCGGAGATAAATGTAAATGTGGCGTATTTGTATAGCGCGAACAGTGACCCGGAGGCATCCCGGCGCTTGTACTCCTACCACAAGGGAACCCCTCCTGGCTTTTCCTTGTGGGGTGTCCACTCCTGGGCATCCCATGGTGAAACCAGGCATCCCTTGTGTATCAGGGGGCCTTTGTGGAGACTAAGCAAGCTATTGCCCAGAGTTGCAGCGTGGGACCCATGCTTAGAATCGGCACTGAGGCGAGAATATCCGGTCAGAGGAATTTAAGCCCGAAACCCGCCGAGGCGGGAATCGAACCCTGGTCCCTGGCCAGCGTTCTGCATCAAGGTCTGCCGCTTTAAGCACTGAGCCACACTTCTCCCCAATAGGGACCATCTCACAGGGATAGCCAGGATTGGTTCCCCAGCGGTCTACAGCGCCACAACGCCTCAGGGCAGCAGTGCGCTTTACAAGACACATACATTACATTACAAATAAAGGAATGTAGGAAGTGTACGGGACGGTAAATGGAAAAGGCTAATTAAGGAAAGTTAAGGACTATATTACTGCATAAATAAACAATGCACAAAGAAAAGGGAGTTCTATAAATTTGAGAACGTATGAAATTAAACTGTGAGAGCAAGTTTAAGGATTAAAACGAAGACCTGTTTACAGTGAAGGATATTGGAAGGAAAATAATATAAAATGACCCAAAGCTATAATATTTGTGTTCCACAACTCTTCCTCGAGAAACCTGGGAAACCCATAATGAAATGGAAGAATTGGTTAAGAGCCTTTGAGAACTATATAGTGTCTATTGATGGTAAGAAATATGATGCAGAGAGAAAGAAATCGCTTCTGTTCGGATTGTTGGGTCAGGAAGTATTCGACAGCCTACCAGAATACGAAAGTCCACCTGGCGTGTTCATACCTCTTGAGGAGTATCAGGAGGCGGTCAAAAGGCTCGAGAAACAGTATGATGAGGAAAGCAATATAATGGTTGGTGGGCATAAATTTGCGCTGCGAAAGCAGGAAGAAGGTGAAACGGTCGAACAGTATATAGCATGCTTGAGAGTGCTAGCGAAAGATTGTGAATTCAACGAGATGACTGATATCTACATTAGAGACTAAGTGGTATTTTATTGTCACTCGAAGAAGGTGCAAGAAAGGTTGTTGACATGCAGGAACCCAACATTGCAGGATGTGACAGACATTGCAAAGGCAATTGAAAGATCATTGATTACCACGAAAGTGTTATCAAGAAGCTCTAGCAATGATAATGTGTTCTCCCTACAGGAAAAAAAGAGATATGACCACAAAAGCTCTGAGAGAAATTGGAGTTACAAGAAGGTGGCAACAAAAAGAATGAGTTGTTACAGATGAGGGCCGCAAGATCATCTTACAGATTGCTGCGCATGCCCAGCGATGGGAAGGAGATGCGGAAAATGTAAGAGAGTTGGACACTACACGATACTGTGTAAACCAAAAATGAGATCAAATGAAAATATAAAAGTGAATACTGTCGGAGATTTCGATGAGGAAATGTGCGAGAAAATCGTACTCTATGTAGAGATGGAAGATGGGAAGATAAAGGGGCCCATCGGCGGTATGAAAATCAGAAACATTGGATTGAAGTTCACGGCGGATTCAGTGTCACTCATAACGATCATATCGGACAAGATATTCGAGGAAAAATGGAAAGATATAATGCTACATGGCACGAATGTAAACCCCAAGGCTTTTGGGGAGCAGGATATCGTGATGTTGGGATATTTCTGTGACACTGTAACAATTAAGGGCAGAACGATAAACACTAAAATATATGTAGCAATGAAAGGCAGAATTTTGATAGGGTGGAAAGACTTAGCAAAGTTAGGAGTGATACTCCAGCCAGGCACCAAAGAACCGATCATAATAAGAGAGGAACTTATAAATAATATATGCCTAACGGAGAGAAAAGAAGGAATTGAAGAAATTATGAAAAAATACAACGCAGTCTTTAGGAATGCAATAGGATGTGTCACGCACAAAATCAAGCTAAAAGAAAATGCAATACCGGTAAGCACGAAGTGAGAGCAATACCATTATCCATAAGAGAAGAAATGAAATGAGTGCTCGGGAAATTGTGCAAGGAAGGCGTGATAGAGGAGACCGATGCATCTGAATGGGTGTCCGCAATAGTGGTCTCGAAGAAAAGGAAAACAGGAGAAATCAAGCTGTGTGTTGACCTCCGGTCCTTAAACAAAAATATTCTAGTGTACTGCCACCCACTCCCAATGATACAGGAAATCTTACAATCAGTGGCAGGATCTAAGTATTTTGCTCTGATCGACCTACCACCAGGTCATGTTGACAGAGGAGTCAAAAAAGCTCACAACATTCATCACACCTTTCGGCGCTTTCAGATATATAAGACTGCCGTTTGGCCTGGCATCATCCTCAGGTGTATTCCAAAAGCTAATGGATATTCTGTTTGGTGAGATTAAAGGAGTCAAGGCGTTCCTGGATGATATCCTTATACACACAGTAACGGAGCAAGAACACTTACTTGTGCTCAGCAAGGTGTTAGGCGTACTAAAGAACAAAGGAATGACGGTGTCAAAAGAAATATGTAAATTCATGGAAGAAAAGATCGAGTACCTGGGACACGAACTGTCATCCGAGGGAATAACTCAAAAAAATGATCTGGTCCAAGCCATAAGAGAGGCACCAGAACCAAAGGATAAAGAAACCCTGAAGTCCTTCCTAGGACTTAGCGAGTGCTACTCCAAGTTCATAAAGGGATATGCAGACAAGGTGGAACCGCTAAGGAAAATATTAAGGAAAAACGTGACCTACATGTGGTCCAATGAGCAAGAGTTGGCATTTAACAGAATCAAGCAAGATATCGCAGAGGCACCTGCTCTGAAAGCCTACGACCCAATGCTTGAAAATGTAATCACTGAAGACGCCAGTGCAAAAGGCGTGGGAGCTGTATTTTGCCAGATGAAAGGTGGCCAAGAAAACACAATAGCGTTCATATATAGGAGACTAAACAACACAGAAAAGCACTATAGCACAATCGATCGTGAGGCTCTTGCGTGTGTTTGGGCTGTGCAAAAATTGAAAACTACCTATGGTGGAGAGAGTTTGTAATAGTTACAGATCACAAGCCTCTAGTGCATATAATGGACGGTGAAGGTCGAGGAAGCGGAAGAGCCAGCTCCAGACTGATTAGACTGCTGTCTAAGCTCCAAGAATACACTTTCAGCATCAGGCACATCAAAGGAGGTTTGAACTGCAGGGCCGATTGCTTGTCAAGGCTACCTATTGACAACCAGGATGGTGAAGCACTAGACAATGTGGAATGAGTTGTGGCTTGGATAGAGGCAGCGGATGCCAACAACGGATCAATAACAGAAGCAGAATGGAAAGAAGGTATGGAGAAAGACAAAACAATGAGTAGGGTAATGGACTACATGAAGTCGAAGTGGCCCCCTATGAGGAACCTTCAAAATGAGTATAAAAGTTACCAACAGATAAGTGGGGAACTGACAATAGAGAATGGATTCCTGAAAAGGTGCGACCAGTTCATTCCACCGGCAGTGTTGAGGGAAAAAATAATAAAGTTGGCACACAAAGGACAAATAAAAATATCATCACAAAACACTATTGGTGGCCGGGAATACACCACAAAGTGAATGAATTTGTTAACAGGTGTGAACCCTGTCTCAAGTCCGACAAACATTGGAAAAGGAACAAAGCGGAGCTGCAGCTAGTGGATATACCCAGCTTGCCGTTGACTTCGCGGGTTCGTTCCAAGGATTGAACAAAGAATGCAAGTATATCATTGTGCTTATGGATTACTACTCCAAATGGGTACACTACAAATTTGTGCGCAACATCACGACAGAACAAGCTATCAAGTTCTTTAAAAAAGTGTTTGCAATGGAAGGGCAACCCAAGATCATTGTCTCCGACAACGGCACACAACTGGTGTCAAAGAAAATGACAGAATATTTAATGCGAGCAGGTATCAAACAAGAAAAGACACAGCTATACAGCCCGAAGAGCAACGGTCAGGTGGAAAGAATAAATACATTCATAAAAGAGGGAATTCAACTAGCCATCGCCTCGCAATGGAATGTGAAGGACAGTATCAGGGAGAAGGTGAACACATACAACAGTACACCCAACAAAACCACCAGATACACCCTTTTTTCTTAATGCGGGGACAAGCGTGCCCTTATGTACTTACACCTAAACTAAACAATTGGTACAGCAGCAAAGAATGTGCGGAGCAAATCAAGGATAGTGAGATTCGTGTCAGAGAAAACATTATGCGCAAAGAAGAAAAAATCAAGACATATTCTGATTGGGCCAACAAGGCGAAGGAGAAGGAAATAGAAAAAGGTGATTGGGTGATAACGAAGAAGCCAGGCTTGGTGGCCAAGGGAGAGACAATCTATGGTAAACCCTTGCAAGTAAAGGAAGCTTTCAGAGGAGCAGTATATCTAGGAGAAAAGGGTTGGCGATGTAAAGACGATGTAGTCAAAATAAAAAAGGGTCAAGAAAAGATCATCATGAATGGAAGAGGAGCTGAGGAAGAAAGTGCCAATGATAGTATCCTCGAATGGGATGAGGTATCTGATTGCCAGTATACAAGAGTAGAAGAAGACAGCTGTAATACTACTGCTACAGAGGAGGTGGACGGAAGTGGCGTTGGAGACAAAAGTCAAGTCAGGATGGAGATGGACAGTGTCCCTGTGACCGCTCCAGTACTGGGCGGTATAACTACTCAGACCAGATGTGGAAGGCAAATTAGGATGCCTAAGCGTTATGAAGATTTTGTTCAAGACTGACTGTATTTTGTTTGAAGTGTGAAGGAGGGAGATGTTGTGACTTTATAATGTTGGTCATTACCGGCGACCGTACTGCAGTTCCAGTGCATCGCCCATGTTGTTGTATGACCCACATTCCATTCTGGAATGTTAGGAACAGTTCTTATATCACGTCACACCGGCGTCCATGTCATTTTGTCACTGTATATTGTCCTTGCCATCACCCCTGCCCCAGCTGTTTCCCCGTGGGCCTTTCTACCTAAATAAAAACTTAGCCACATTCTGTGGTCCAATCTTATTTACAACAAGAAAAAACATCAATAATCATGTGTACCAGCCAAAAACATTTGACCAGTCCTAAGTTCAAATTCAAACACTAGGCAGACACTAACTCTTTGCTAAACACATGTCTACTGTCCTGCCTGTGAGCAGAGAATGGGAACACAAAAAATATATAATTTGTTGTTAACACTATGAGGAAAAAACACAATTTAATCAATTCTGTTGTGGCACACTCCAACAAAAGTATCCCATACCAAGGGTCAAAGCGTTTCGAATCCCTAGTAGTTACGGGATTCTCCCCAGGACTCGTTTGTGGGCTCTTAACTAGCAGCGTGGAATGAATCTGGAAAGGCTGTTAGCAGAAGACTACACTTTCACTCTTCTGGTAATTGGACTTGAAGTAATCAGGCGTGTTAAATTTTGCAAAGTTGGTCTGGTATAGATCCAATTTCTTTAAGCCGGCAGAAAGCCGTCAAAAATCGTGGTTGCAATTTTGTCGAGTCTACATGTCCTTTCTATTCCCTGTGTTTTAGAATGTGGGGGATTTGTCACTCAATCGTGCTTGTCTGCTTAATAAAAGCAACCCGTCACAGTGGCACCCATTTCCCCCAAAAAGTCTCAATACTATCATCCCATTGCTTAATATATCACTCATCCTTCCCCATTGGTGGCACTTAATTTTCATTCCATAATACTTTACGGAATTCTATTTTCTTATAATTAATCTCTCTCTTCCATACGCTACTTTGTTGGTCCAGTCCTTTTCATTTTGTCTACTTTGCCTAATATCTTACCTGCTCACTCCCCAAAAGAACCACCCTCATTACCTCTTTGTCCCTCCCTCGCTTCCATTCCTTACGCATTGAGGCATCCCTGCCTCACCAGACACCCATACCAAGTGATTTATCACGCGGGGACTATAAGTAGCCCCCAACCCCCTCAAACCTCCTGTTTTTCTCTTGTCTCACCTGTTGAGACGCGCGTACCACGCACTGGCCGTTTGCGGTGCTGCGGTCTTCTTCTAAAGTTCTTTATTTGGATTCTTCGTGGGAGGTCCTCTACCTTGTTGTTCTCTGCCTGCGGGGCCTGGAAGTGCCTGCATGGGCAGCACGATGCCTTCCCTCGCCGTGTCTGGAGTAGCGGTGCACTCTTGGCAGCGGAGCGGGCCTGGCCCGTTGACAGAGTCACCGGTCCTGTGTGGCTGGGGCTGTCTTTCCAGGTTGGAGGCCGGATCGGGAAGTGGCAGCAGTGGGGATGGCAGGGTTCCTCGGCTGGCTGTTTCTGTCCCTGATTACAGTAAGGGCCTTTTGTGAGGCCGTTTTTTATCCTTTATTGGAAGTTTGCTGCTTGGGTTGTGTTTTATTTTAAACCACTTTGCCTCATTTCTGTACCTCGCGGTTGTTCAGCTCCCTGTTTGTTAGGGTCTCAATCTACGTTAGCTCAGCACCTCGGATTGGCAACTGGAATCTGCTCAGTCTGTCCCCACAGTCGCCCTTGGGTTTGACCCCTGCCCACCCTAGACACGGGGAGGGGGGGCACCTTCCGAAGTGACATCACCCGGTGCCTGCTCACATTTCCATCATGTGATCAGGACGCGCGGCCACTGTTGGACAGCTGTATTATTGAGGTTCTCTCTGCTGTGCTTCTAGTGCTTGTTTCATTCTGGCGATGCGTCCTGCCGGACACAGTTTTCTGAGGTGCTAATTGGACATGTTTGAGGCTGCTGTGGCTCGTGCTCTGGGAGCCATGGTCCCTGCTTAGAGCTGGTCTTCTCATTCTGCGGTGGGTCCGGTGGACTCACCCTCTGAGGGCTCTTCTTCTTTGGGTGCTGCCAGGCCTTCTACCTCTTCCGGGCAGTTGTTCTTTGGGAAGTGGTTCCTGCAATCCTCCGACCCTTTACTGAATGCTTGGGATTTATGTCTTACTCTGCTCCTGAGGGGTTGATGACGTATTTCCGCTGTGTGTTAGGCCCCACGTGCTCGCTGTGCCCTTTCATGGACGCATGCTCAGGGGGATTCGGGCAGTGGCTATACTCACTAGCGGAGGGGGGGTCTCTCTTCCTTACTGTCATGGCTGGCTTAAATAGTCTTCTGCGGTGCAGTTGTTGGTGTCTGTCTTTGGGTGGCTCCCCATGGCTATTCATGGGGTGATGGACTGCTCTTGCTTGCTTGTCCACATGGTGCAGCAGGCTATTCTCCAGGCTGCTGTCTCTTCGGTTGTCCCTGGGTCCCTGTGGATGCGTGACTGGTGGGCGGGTTCTTCGGAGGAGTCTTCTCTCCTTGAGTTCCCCTTTGTTGGCTTGATACTTTTTGATGTGCATTTCTGGATTCTGTATCTTTTCTCAGCTTCCTCTTCCAGTCTTCCTGGTCATCTTCTGCTCCTTTTCAGGATCATTGGTGTACGGTTCTGACCATAACGGTGTCTGCCGTGGAGGGTGTCAGGGTCTGTCGGTTACCTTCAGATGGATTTCCTGGTAGCTATGGCAAGGTGGCCTCTTGGCCTGTGGGCGTGAAGCTGTTGTCTTTCCTGGATGCTTTGTGGCTGGATGTGTGGGTTTGCTAGCATTGGTCGGGAGTGGTTGTCCTTTCGGCTTTGTCGCAGTTCCACCCGGTTGGGTCTCCATCCTTGCACCTGTCCCGTGGTCGCCTCTTCTGGAGGGGGTTCAGGTTGTTCTGGAGCAGGAGGCATTCGTACCGGTCCGCCTGGCTCAATGGGGTCAGGGTTGTTATTCCATTTTGTTTCTGGTCCAGAAGATGTCTTGGGGGTTCCCGACAGTTCTGGACCTCAAGAGGGTGAATGATTGGGTTCGGACCGTTCACTTCAAGATGGTGACCTTGCAGTCCATCATTTCTTTGGTGGGGGTCCGGGACTTCATGTCTTCTTTCAATCTACAGGATGCCTATCTTCATGTTCCGCTGGTTCGGGGCATCAAATGTTTTTCGCTTTGCGATCGGCGGCTCTCACTTCCAGTTTGCGGTTCTTCCATTCGTGCTGAAGTCCGCTCTTTGGGTCGTCACCAAGTGTCTGGCTCCTTTTGTTGCTTTGGTCCACGCCCTAGGGATATTTCTCCTTCCTTACCTGGACGATTGGTTGGTCCGTGCCCCCTCCTTCCGGTTGGCTCTCGGTCACACGGAGGTGGTCCTGGCAGTTTTGAGGGGGCACAGCTTTCTTATCAATGTGGGGAAAGCCTTTCTTGTTCCGTCCCAGGATCATCTCTTCATTGGGGATCAGTTTTGGATGGATTTGGGGGTGTTCTCTCTACCCGAGGTTCGGGTGGACAAGATTCATTCTCACATCCTGTCTCTTCAGTCCGGTCTGGTTCAGGTTGCGGCCACGGTCTTTCTGTTTCCATGGGCCCGGTTTCATTTGCACATTGGCGCATTGGTCTCCCCATTGCCTTCCCCTCTCTTCTCCATTTCTGATGTCCCCTCTGATCAGGTCTGCTCTGGGTTAGGGGTTGGTTCGGGATCATTTGCTGAGGGGGGTCGTTTTCTCTCCCCCGGCTCCCGTAGTGGTCACCACGGATGTCGGGCTCTCAGGGTGGGTGGCTTGGCTGGGGGTTCATCGGACCAGGGGCTTCTAGTCTCCCTCTCAGGGCAGGAGGTCTTTGAATTGGAGGGGGTTGGAGGCAGTCCATCTGGCTCTGTTGGCCTTCTCTCGGTTTCTGTGGGGTTCAGTTGTTCTAGTTCGGACAGACAACATCACTGCCATGGCTTACGAGGACAGACAGGGGGGACCAGGTCCTCGGTTGGGCGGTGTCTCATCTTGTGGCTCTCTCAACTATTCTCATTTGGGGGGTGTCCAATTCCCTGGCAGATGCTCTCATCGGAGCCATCCTGTCCTCTGTGGATTTCTGCCTCCGTCAGGAGTTGTTTGTGGATCTGACGGTGCATTGGGGTATTGGTGGTGGACCTCTTTGCTTGTCTGGGCGATGCCAAGGTGGCCCGGTTTGTATCCCGCAATCGCGAGGGTTCAGCCTGGGCGGTGAGTGCTCTATCTTGCCCCTGGCCTAACATGCTTTAGTATGCTCTTTCCTCCCTTCCCCCTTCTTCTCCACTTCCTTCTTCGGGGCCATTCCTTGGGGGCTCCGGTGATTCCGGTGGCTCAGGCCTGGTATTGTGCTTCCTGGTTTGCTCTCCTGGTGGAGGTGAGTCAGAGGTGGAATGGTTGCTGCCTCTGTCTCCATCCGCTTTGGTGTTACAGGTGTTGTGGCGGGAGGTTCTGGTCAGGATGCGCTTAGCAGTCTGGAGGTTGAACGCTTAGGTCTTCAGCGTAAAGGTGTTCTGGCTGGCTTGTCCTCTTCTCTGCAGGCTGTTAGGCTCCCGTCGTCCAACTGGTATTACCTGAGATGCTGGCGTTCTTTCAGTCGGTGGTGTAGTGGCAGGGCTTTGGACCCAGCTTCCTCTTCTTTGTTTGCGGTGATGCTGTTTCTCCAGGAGGGTGCTGCTTTGGGTTTGGAGGTTTCTTACCTGCGTTTACAGTGGGCTGTGGTTCAGGAATTTTGGGGCTCTTGGGTCAATCTCTCCATTCCTGATGGGTTGGTTGGTCTGAAAAGTTAAATTTTTCTTTTGTAAATGCATCCTGTTTTCCTTTAAGGAAACGGACTGCATTTAAAAATAAAACTGTTTTATTGACAGTATAGTCCCCGACATGGTTGTCTGCTGACCCCAGCTGGCTAACATCCGGGGGGTGCCAGCCATTTACAATGGGTTGGCAAATTGCAACAGCCTTGTTAATATTCATGAGGCACGCAGGGTGCAATCCCTTTGAGAATGGCAAACAGTGTCTGAGACAATGTTGTACATTGAATTTTGTGAGTCACAAATTGCAACTCGCACTTTGTCTCAATTTGCGACTTGCAAAATTCAATGGTCGTACATCTGGCCCTAAATCTCTCTGGGTGATAAGTTGTGTTATATAAATCTGCTGCAAGACGAAAAAGCAAAAAGAGGCAGAACTTCATGAAAAACTAGTCCCCCAATGAAGATACTAACAGTGTTTCCACTATGGGGAAACTGATAAGAGAAGCAGAGGAGGAACATGCATTTGGTAAATGCAGACAAATATGCAACAGCCAATAGAAATGGAGAAAAAGTAAGGGACAAGCATAGGAACTAATGAAATACCAGGAAAGTGAGCGGATGGATTGCAGACCCATTTAAATATTTATATTTCACAAAAAAGATTTCACAAGCACAGGGGCAAAACCATAGAAATGTACTGAAAAAAACAAAAGTTACACAGACGGTATAGTTAGGAATTAGAATTTTAAAAAAATTGAAATTCATTGAAAAAATCAAAGGTTACAGGAGCATTATAGTTTGGCTCAGGTTTCACTTGTACAAAACAAGTGAAATTCAGCAATTATAGTTAGGTGAGTTAATTATAACTCGCGCCCCCAATGCACTGCTTATGACCTAACATATTACTTGAATTTTTTTTAAAGCTATGTGCATGTTTTTTAAGGCCTTGCATCTTAAACGTCCCTCCTATTTGAAGACGCTCTTTCAATGGTATGATCCAGGGAGGCAATTAAGATCCTCCTCATATAAAAAACTTGTGATCTCCATATTCTGTAGGGCTAGATGGGTTCCCAACTAACTATTTTTCAGATGAGATCTCTTTCTTGGCCTTTAAAAACATCTGAAAACATGGCTCTTTTCATCTCAGTTTCCTGGTTGTTTGGTCGCCTCTGATGTGTTGGGCCTCCTGTTCTCCTATAGAGCCTTGAAACCTCTGAGTATTAGTGTGCTTTGCAAGTGCTCTCCTATCCTATCCTGTCCTACTCTATCCTATCCTAGTGACACCACTGATGACATCACTGATAATATATCAAATGAATAATGACATTTTCCACAAAATTAATAACACACCTGCTCACACCCCATAGAACCTTTCATATATATACTCCCACTCACAGATTACAATTCACAAACCCTTACATACACCCATACAACCACTCATAAACCCACTCACTCACTAATACAGTCACTGACAGAGTCACCCCTACGCCCATGCAGTCACTCACACAATGGGTCTGTTACCCATAGAGCTACTCCACAAGTATTCGCTCACCCATACAGTCAATCAAGCAGTCACTTACTCACCCATACAGTTGCACACATACAAGAACTTGCTTACATATACAGATACTAACATGTACTCTCTCACCTATACAGACACAGCCACCGTCACAAGCACACACTCACCCATACAGCTATTCTCACAGTCATTCACTCACTCATACAGTCACTCATATACCCCATCACTCAACTATACTTCCTTTCACATGCCCAGTTACTCACCTCAATACCACTGAAACATCTACTTTCTCACTCAATCATACATCTCCTCACACAGCATCCACTAACCCATATAGCCACTACCTAACCCACTCATTCATCCATGCAGACAGTCACACACTGTCAGAAGGCTTCCAGAATCTTCTCAGGAGCAGTCCCGATGCTTATCCCAAATACCGCGCCCTCTAGTACCACCCCTGCAAGAGCAATGTCACTAGAAGCCGGGGAAAGGGGAGTTGGACAGAGAAGAGACACCTTGTAATTAGCGACACCTGGTACCCTCTTGGTGGTCGTGCGAAGAAATGCTTCTAGCCTCCGCACCTCGTGGATACCTAATGCACAGAACAGGGATACATAAGACCTCACCTCTACTGTATATCAGCTCTAAAATATAGAATCAAAATTGGTCCTACCAGGTATTCCCAAGGCAATGCTTCTCTTCTATAGAAGCATTCACTCTGCAGGGAGAGTTCATTCTAGGAAGGGTAGAAGGGGAATAGACAGTGAATTAATATTTTAAACTACTTCTTTACTTAGTTTATCTCTATGGTTTTCTATGTTTTCTCCTATACCTGTTACTCTCTTGCAGAGGTAGTAATCTGGGGGTCTGATGTAGAAGGTGTAGGAGAGTAGGGTCTGCAATCCTATGATCACCCAGATTTTTTGCTTTTGTTTCACTGGTTTACGACTTTCTCTGGCTGTGGGCCTGCCAATCAGACCCACAGCCTGGCTGTTCTCTTTCTAAATTACCTCATGTACCCTAGGTGCATCTACCAATTGGTACTGGGCCACCTTATCAGACCCTGTAACTCAGGGCATAGGTGTACCCAGGGCTGCCAGGGGCTGCAGCATGTATTATGCCACCCCTGGCTGGCCTCCTAAATTTGACACAACTGGCTGCATGACAGCTGGGGCAAAGTCGTGTAATCACCCTTTGCTGTAGGTGTAGTATACCTATACCTAACCCTAAAATGGACACACAGATTCCTATCAGTCACTCCTATGGCAGGCCTTGACAATCCTGAAGGCAGAGTGCTTGGAATCGTGTGAGAGGGTGCTCTGGCATGAGCTGAGCCTGTCTGCAGCTTGCGGAACCAAGTCCTAATAGCTGTTCCATGATATCGCATACCATATACTCTTAAGTGCATTATAATCCTCGCGGTTAAATGCTATCTTTGGTATTGCTTTATCAAAACATGTCGAGTAAGGTGTCATACGAATTGGAATACTAACCCCTCGCCAATTCTGGCGACGGGGTTAGCATTCCACCCTTCTAGAGGGACACGACATGTATGTAACTGTGAACCCCGGTTAAAGTTAACTGAAGCCTCAGCTCCACAAAATGGATGCTGCCACCACAGACACGAGTCTGACCTCCTGCTGCTGGGAGTCCTTCCAGCGAGGGAGGCCTGGACAAAGGGTTTCCTGTCCGGGGCGGTGCTAGCACCGTCCCAGACATGGTTTTGTGTATCCTGGGTAAGCAGGGCTTTTCAGGAAGGTGACTGCTGAGTGGCACCCCGGTGCTCACTACGCATAGGCCAGTCAGAACCAGTTCCAGGGGCACACCAGCCCCTGGCCTGGGGAAGTCCGGCCGGGGAGAGGGGTGTAACCACCCCCCTCCTGGTCCCACCCATAGGCAGGACCTAGTCACCGGGTCAGCCCCTTTTTTTAGTATAAAGATAGGAGCGGGCCCCCTGTTCAAATTAGATCATCTTTGGAATCAAGATACCACTTTCTTCGAAAGGACTTCACGATTTCTTCTTCAACATTCTCCCTTGTGGCTAAGGAGTAGTCACCCTGCATCAAGCGGGCACCATCCTAAAGAACACTGCGGTCTGCTGCAAGTCCTTCATCACGAATCCGACGACCCAGCTCGACGAGACCCGGCTTCCCTGGCACCTCTGACCTCTACTCACCTCTACAGCCAAGCTGAGAACCGTGAGTGCGACGAGACCTCGAGGGACCGACGATCGCCAAGACTGCACGACATCTTTACTGCAAGCCCACCGTGTCCTCCACTGGTGAGTGCTTTGGGGTCCGAGAAGCCCCGACCCTGCGCAGCTCCAGCACCCAAGGTCAGCCTCCCTGCATCTCCACGATCTGCGTGGGCCCTTCTGCTGTTTGCTGTGCACCGCGTTGTTCGACTACTAGCCGGCTGGCTTGTGGCCTTCTGAACGACGCCCAACGACTTCACGACTGCTGGTCTGGTTGCTCCAGACTGGCCCTTGCTTCCTTCTTGAAGAGAGGCGCCCCGGACCCTCCTGGTCCACTCCAGACGCCATTTTGAGTCCACCGCGTGGGCTTGAATTTGCCAAGGCTTTGTTGCCCAATCCTGGGTCCAGCGACGCCGACAGCTTCTATCTTCGTGGGACAGCTCGATCCTCCATCCTGGTCGCCGACAACGCCTCCTGGTCCGCGAGATCTTCGAGCTCCAGCGTCACCCACTCACCTTGTCGAGGTGGCTACCATCCGGTGCCCTCCTGGTGCCCACTGACTACTGGCTAGTAGTCTCGAACTTGGTCCCCTCTGCTTTCAGGTGTCATCTATCTTCGAGATCCAGGCTTGGATCCAACTGAACTTTCTTCACTGGTCACCGGCCAGCATCTTTTCTTCCGGCTCCTGGTCCGTCTACGAGGATTCCCGACGTCTTTTCAGACCTATGCAGCTGCAGCCCCTGGGCTAGGTAACTTCGGCATTTTGGTGCCCCAGCATAGCCTCACTATCCAAGGGTCAGAATCTACTTTCGTTTTCTCCCTACCAGGTCGGGTTCGCCCGAGAACACTAACTTTCTACTTCCTAGCTACCATAGACTTTTGTCCGCATCTCGCGTGAGAGTGCACACACTGCACCCGAGTCCCCTAGGCCTCCTAGAAGTAATCTAACGATTCCCTAGTCAAGTCCTAGCGATTCCAAAAGCTATTAGTACTGTACTTACCTGCTAGGAATTTCACATTCCACTTTTAGAGTATATGGTTTTCCGTGCCCCTCGGGCATTTGTATATACTGTGCTAACTTAAGTATTTTTGTAAGAGTTTTGGTTTGTGCTTAGTACCCTGTCCTCATAAAGAGTACAGGGCCGTTGTGATCTTTAATAAATAACGGTTTATTTTCATAACACTTGTGTGGTGTCCTTTCACTTGGTGTTCAAGGGGTATATGTGTGGTAAACAGCTGGCTTAACACGCCCTCTCGAGTCTTTAGCCTTAGACTGCTCGTATCCATGCTACTAGGATAGCTGGTCTATAAGGTTGACTTACAACCAATCATCAATAAGGGTTGCTGGACTGATACATAGTGTTCACTAGAATAGTGAGCACTGCATATCAGGCCACCTTCTCACATTGGTGAGCAGCGGTTGGGATTTGAGCTTGCTGTTGTTTTACCACACGTATCCTAAGAATATCTTGTTGAAAGATCACATAAAGTACTGTTAGGTACATATAACTAAAGCTTAGAATACTCTGAGTTCTACTGAACCAGCTGTTGTAGCTCCTCAAGGCTTAGCACACCTTGGCTGCAACTCTAGCAAGGGATCAGTAGGTAACACATAGTGTAGGTAGGTGCATCACTTACACCACACTAGAAACAGTATGTCGGACAAAGGTGGAAACACTGAGTCTCCCCTTGTGTCAGTTGACCCTCCACAGGTCATCCCTTCAAGATATACTGTGCTTAGCTTCCATGAGTTACGACAAGTATGTACCTCTAGGAAGATTAAGCAAGGGGCTAACCCCACCACCTCCTTTCTGATTGGTCTCTTGGAGACTTATGATGCCAGAAAGGCTGAGAAACTTCTTAGCCCTTCTAATCCAGATGGAGGCATGCCTCCCCTTGAGGGAACCAGAGGTGACCCTGACCTAATCCTCCTCTCAGCTGAGAATGAAGATGTGGAGGAGGATGAGGATGAGGATCCCTCTGGGAATGAGGCAGATAAGGGACAGGTAGAAGTCGTAAGACTAAGCAGGTCCAACTTAAGCAAACATGACAGTGGTACTGGGGGACTCCTGGGGCCACTATCAGGTCAGCTTAACATTGGGAATGGACGAGCTAGGTCTCTATCAAGAGGCTCTAACAGATCCCTTCAAACCAATGGCTCTCACAACTCTTCTCAAAGAGGGATGACATCCCCTCAGAGGAGAGTGTATGAAGCTAAGGAAAAGGCAGCCAATCTGAGGATTGCAAGGGAAGAACTTGCCCTGGCCAAAGAGAGGCTTGCCTTTGCTCGAGAGCAACAGTTGAGTGGGGCAGTCCCCACTGGTGGCAGCATTGTACCTAGCAATAGGGAAAGGAGTTTTGACACAAAACACCTTGGTAAGATAGTGCCCCCCTTTAAACAAGGGGATGACATCCACAAATGGATTACTGCTTTGGAGAGGGCCTGCACTGTGCAAGGTGTTCCTCCAAGTCAGTGGGCAGCTATCTTGTGGCTCTCCTTTGAAGGTAAAGGAAGAGACAAGCTCCTCACCACAAGGGTAGAGGATGCTAATGATTACCAAGTCTTGAAGAATGCACTGGTTGATGGGTTTGGCCTAACCACTGAGCAGTACAGGGTGCTGTTCAGGGATACCCAGAAAACTCAGTCTCAAGATTGGGCTGACTTTGTAGATTGTGCCACTAAGGCTTTTGAGGGCTGGTTGCTGGGCAGTAAGGTTACTGATTATAAAGGATTGTACAATTTGATGATGAGAGAACAAATTTTAAACAATTGTCAGAACCAGTTGTTGCATCAGCATCTTGTTGACTCAGATCTGACCTCTCCCCAAGAATTGGGAAAGAAGGCAGACAGATGGGTTAGAACAAGAGTTAAACAGAACCAGGGCCAGAATCAAGGTGGTCAGAAGAAAGCAGACCAGAAGGGTAAAGATTCTAAGGGGGAACAAAATGACCAGAAGTCTTCGACAGGTTCCAACAACCCAAAGAGGGTGGGGGTCAGGCTCCCCAAAAGAAGAAAGAAGGCCAATCTAAAAGGTGGTGCCAATACTGTAAAAGTAAAACTCACTGGTTTAGTGAGTGCACCAAGAAAGGAGGAGGGCAGACTCCTGCCACTGCAGCCCCTAAGGCACCTGTGCCCCCTAGTACAGCCAGCAGTGGTAGTGCACCTCCCAAGGGTTTAGTAGGGTTAACCTTGGGTTCTGAGGGGAGTGACAACTTAGTTGGCACCCTTACTCAGGCTGTCCTTGTCAGTACAGGGGATATGGATATGTCCCCTGACATCAGTCCCAATACTTTGGGCAAATACAGACAGACACCTTTCATTAATGGAAAAATGGCTCAGGCCTATAGGGACACTTGTGCCAGTGTCACAATGGTGACACCTAGCTTTGTGGACCCTGGACAGATCATGCCAGGTACAGAATTCCTGGTGACCAATGCAAGCAATGTCACTACCAATCATAGTATGGCAATTGTAGCTTTCTCCTGGGGAGGGGTAACTGGCCAAAAGAAGGTTGTAGTTAGTTCAGACCTCCCAGTGGATTGTTTGTTGGGCAATGATTTGGAGTCATCACAATGGTCAGAAGTGGAGCAGAGGACTCATCTGGAAATGTTAGGCTTGCCAGCACATGTGTTTGCTGTGACCAGGTCACAGGCCAGAAAATGCCCCACTGAACAGGTGCTGGATCCTGGAACAATGGACCAGACACCTTCCAAGAAAAAGAGCAGTAGGGTTAAGGCTGTGCCTTCCCCCTTGCCCCAGGTTGTGGATCAAGTCTCAGAGGAGGCTGACCTACAGGAATTGAGGGAAACTGAGCCTAGGGAGTTTGAACTTGATCAAGTTGAATTCTTGGGTTCAGGGGGACCCTCAAGGGAAGACCTGGGGAAGGACCAGTTAGACTGCCCTTCTCTTGAACCCCTCAGACAGCAGGCTGCTGCTGAGGCTGCTGGGAACGCCACAGGTACCCACAAGGTATACTGGGAAGATGGACTCCTGTACACTGAGTCAAGAGACCCCAAGCCTGGCATGACCAGGAGGCTGGTTGTACCCTTGTCTCAGAGAGGTTTCCTACTTACCTTGGCCCATGAGATTCCCTTAGCAGGTCACTTAGGCCAGACAAAGACTTGGGACAGGCTTGTCTCACACTTTCACTGGCCTCACATGAATGAGGATACCAAGGAGTTTTGTCGCTCCTGTGTCACTTGCCAAGCCAGTGGTAAGTCAGGTGGCACAACAAAGGCCCCCCTTATACCAATGCCTGTGGTGGGGGTGCCCTTTGAAAGAGTGGGGATTGACATTGTTGGTCCAATGGAACCCCAGACAGCATCAGGGCACAAGTTTATACTGGTGGTAGTGGATCATGCCACCAGGTATCCTGAAGCTATTCCACTTAGGACCACCACAGCACCTGTGGTGGCAAGGGCCCTAGTTGGAGTGTTCTCCAGAGTGGGCTTCCCTAAGGAGGTTGTCTCTGACAGAGGTGCAAACTTCATGTCAAGCTACTTAACTGCTATGTGGAAGGAGTGTGGTGTCAATTACAAATTCACTACACCCTATCACCCACAATGCAATGGGCTTGTTGAAAGGTTCAACAGGACCCTAAAAGGGATGATTCATGGACTACCTGAAACACTCAGGCGTAGATGGGATGTCCTGATGCCCTGCCTTCTGTTTGCTTACAGAGAGGTCCCACAAAAGGGGGTTGGCTACAGCCCTTTTGAACTTTTGTATGGGCATCCTGTGAGAGGCCCCTTGTGTTTGGTGAAGGAAGGATGGGAGAGACCTCTCAAAAAGCCTGCAACCAACATAATGGACTATGTACTTGGTCTCCGCTCCAGGATGGCTGAGTATATGGAGAAGGCATCTGAAAACCTTAAGGCCAGTCAAGAACTTCAAAAAGCTTGGCATGACCAAAAGGCTGTCCTGACTGTTTACCAGCCTGGACAGAAGGTGTGGGTGTTGGAGCCAGTGGCCCCAGCAGCACTCAAAGACAAATGGTCTGGGCCCCACACAATTCTTGAGCAAAAGGGAGAGGTCACCTACCTGGTGGACCTTGGAACTCCCAGGAGTCCCCACAGGGTACTCCATGTCAACAGGCTCAAAGCATATGTCGACAGGAAGGACATGAGCTTGCTCATGGCCATAGATGAGGGACAGGAGGAAGAGAGTGACCCTCTCCCAGACCTGCTCACTCAGAATCCTGATGATGGGTCAGTAGATGGTGTTGTCTTTTGTGGCAGCCTCTCTGAGCATCAGCAGAAAGACTGCAAACAGGTTCTTCAGTCTTTCAGGCATATGTTCTCTCTGACACCCAGTCAGACCAATTGGTGCACCCATGAGGTTGACACTGGTGACAGTCTGCCAGTCAAGAGTAAAATCTACAGGCAGCCTGATCATGTTAGAGACTGCATAAAAACTGAAGTGCAGAAAATGTTGGAATTGGGAGTCATTGAACCCTCAGATAGCCCTTGGGCTAGTCCAGTAGTTCTAGTGCCAAAGCCTCACACCCAAGATGGTAAGAGAGAGATGAGGTTTTGCGTAGACTACAGGGGTCTCAATGCAGTCACTAAGACTGATGCCCATCCAATACCAAGGGCAGATGAACTTATAGATAGATTGGCTTCTGCCAACTACTTAAGTACATTTGACTTAACAGCTGGGTATTGGCAAATCAGGTTAGCTGAGGATGCCAAGCCCAAGACAGCATTTTCAACCCCTGGTGGGCATTATCAATTTGTGGTAATGCCCTTTGGTCTGAAAAATGCACCTGCCACCTTCCAAAGGTTGGTGAATCAAGTCCTTACTGGGCTGGATGACTTCTGTGCAGCATATCTAGATGATATTGCTGTCTTTAGCTCCACCTGGGAGGATCACCTGGTCCACCTAAGGAAAGTGTTAGAGGCTCTGCAAGCAGCAGGCCTCACTATCAAGGCCACCAAGTGCCAGATAGGGCAGACACAGGTTGTATACCTGGGCCACCTTGTAGGTGGAGGCCAGGTTCAGCCACTGGAGAGCAAAATACAGTCAATCAGGGACTGGGCTCCTCCAACCACCCAGACTCAGGTTCAAGCTTTCTTGGGCCTGACTGGATACTACAGAAAGTTTGTCAGGAACTATGGTTCCATTGTGACACCATTAAATGAACTGACAAGTAAGAAAATGCCAAAAAAGGTTCAGTGGACAGCAGGCTGTCAAAAAGCATTCGATGACCTAAAGCAGGCCATGTGCACAGCACCTATCCTTAAGAGTCCAGACTACTCCAAACCATTCATTGTCCAAACAGATGCTTCTGAGTTGGGTGTGGGAGCTGTTCTTTCTCAACTGAATTTTTATGGTCAGGATCAGCCCATTGCTTTTATAAGCAGAAGGCTGACCCCCAGAGAGAAGAATTGGTCAGCTATTGAGAGGGAGGCCTTTGCTGTGGTTTGGGCCCTGAAGAAGCTGAGGCCATACTTGTTTGGCACTCACTTCAAGATTCAGACCGACCATAAGCCCCTCTTGTGGCTAAATCAGATGAAGGGTGAAAACCCCAAACTGCTTAGGTGGTCCATTTCCCTACAGGGGATGGACTTTACAGTGGAACATAGACCTGGTACTGATCATGGCAATGCCGATGGGCTCTCCAGATATTTCCACTTAGAACAAGAAGACTCACCTGGTCAAGGTTAGCTTATTGTCCCAAAGTTTGGGGAGGGGTCATGTAGGAGAGTAGGGTCTGCAATCCTATGATCACCCAGATTTTTTGCTTTTGTTTCACTGGTTTACGACTTTCTCTGGCTGTGGGCCTGCCAATCAGACCCACAGCCTGGCTGTTCTCTTTCTAAATTACCTCATGTACCCTAGGTGCATCTACCAATTGGTACTGGGCCACCTTATCAGACCCTGTAACTCAGGGCATAGGTGTACCCAGGGCTGCCAGGGGCTGCAGCATGTATTATGCCACCCCTGGCTGGCCTCCTAAATTTGACACAACTGGCTGCATGACAGCTGGGGCAAAGTCGTGTAATCACCCTTTGCTGTAGGTGTAGTATACCTATACCTAACCCTAAAATGGACACACAGATTCCTATCAGTCACTCCTATGGCAGGCCTTGACAATCCTGAAGGCAGAGTGCTTGGAATCGTGTGAGAGGGTGCTCTGGCATGAGCTGAGCCTGTCTGCAGCTTGCGGAACCAAGTCCTAATAGCTGTTCCATGAGATCGCATACCATATACTCTTAAGTGCATTATAATCCTCGCGGTTAAATGCTATCTTTGGTATTGCTTTATCAAAACATGTCGAGTAAGGTGTCATACGAATTGGAATACTAACCCCTCGCCAATTCTGGCGACGGGGTTAGCATTCCACCCTTCTAGAGGGACACGACATGTATGTAACTGTGAACCCCGGTTAAAGTTAACTGAAGCCTCAGCTCCACAAAATGGATGCTGCCACCACAGACACGAGTCTGACCTCCTGCTGCTGGGAGTCCTTCCAGCGAGGGAGGCCTGGACAAAGGGTTTCCTGTCCGGGGCGGTGCTAGCACCGTCCCAGACATGGTTTTGTGTATCCTGGGTAGGCAGGGCTTTTCAGGAAGGTGACTGCTGAGTGGCACCCCGGTGCTCACTACGCATAGGCCAGTCAGAACCAGTTCCAGGGGCACACCAGCCCCTGGCCTGGGGAAGTCCGGCCGGGGAGAGGGGTGTAACCACCCCCCTCCTGGTCTCACCCATAGGCAGGACCTAGTCACCGGGTCAGCCCCTTTTTTTAGTATAAAGATAGGAGCGGGCCCCCTGTTCAAATTAGATCATTTTTGGAATCAAGATACCACTTTCTTCGAAAGGACTTCACGATTTCTTCTTCAAGATTCTCCCTTGTGGCTAAGGAGTAGTCACCCTGCATCAAGCGGGCACCATCCTAAAGAACACTGCGGTCTGCTGCAAGTCCTTCATCACGAATCCGACGACCCAGCTCGACGAGACCCGGCTTCCCTGGCACCTCTGACCTCTACTCACCTCTACAGCCAAGCTGAGAACCGTGAGTGCGACGAGACCTCGAGGGACCGACGATCGCCAAGACTGCACGACATCTTTACTGCAAGCCCACCGTGTCCTCCACTGGTGAGTGCTTTGGGGTCCGAGAAGCCCCGACCCTGCGCAGCTCCAGCACCCAAGGTCAGCCTCCCTGCATCTCCACGATCTGCGTGGGCCCTTCTGCTGTTTGCTGTGCACCGCGTTGTTCGACTACTAGCCGGCTGGCTTGTGGCCTTCTGAACGACGCCCAACGACTTCACGACTGCTGGTCTGGTTGCTCCAGACTGGCCCTTGCTTCCTTCTTGAAGAGAGGCGCCCCGGACCCTCCTGGTCCACTCCAGACACCATTTTGAGTCCACCGCGTGGGCTTGAATTTGCCAAGGCTTTGTTGCCCAATCCTGGGTCCAGCGACGCCGACAGCTTCTATCTTCGTGGGACAGCTCGATCCTCCATCCTGGTCGCCGACAACGCCTCCTGGTCCGCGAGATCTTCGAGCTCCAGCGTCACCCACTCACCTTGTCGAGGTGGCTACCATCCGGTGCCCTCCTGGTGCCCACTGACTACTGGCTAGTAGTCTCGAACTTGGTCCCCTCTGCTTTCAGGTGTCATCTATCTTCGAGATCCAGGCTTGGATCCAACTGAACTTTCTTCACTGGTCACCGGCCAGCATCTTTTCTTCCGGCTCCTGGTCCGTCTACGAGGATTCCCGACGTCTTTTCAGACCTATGCAGCTGCAGCCCCTGGGCTAGGTAACTTCGGCATTTTGGTGCCCCAGCATAGCCTCACTATCCAAGGGTCAGAATCTACTTTCGTTTTCTCCCTACCAGGTCGGGTTCGCCCGAGAACACTAACTTTCTACTTCCTAGCTACCATAGACTTTTGTCCGCATCTCGCGTGAGAGTGCACACACTGCACCCGAGTCCCCTAGGCCTCCTAGAAGTAATCTAACGATTCCCTAGTCAAGTCCTAGCGATTCCAAAAGCTATTAGTACTGTACTTACCTGCTAGGAATTTCACACTCCACTTTTAGAGTATATGGTTTTCCGTGCCCCTCGGGCATTTGTATATACTGTGCTAACTTAAGTATTTTTGTAAGAGTTTTGGTTTGTGCTTAGTACCCTGTCCTCATAAAGAGTACAGGGCCGTTGTGATCTTTAATAAATAACGGTTTATTTTCATAACACTTGTGTGGTGTCCTTTCACTTGGTGTTCAAGGGGTATATGTGTGGTAAACAGCTGGCTTAACACGCCCTCTCGAGTCTTTAGCCTTAGACTGCTCGTATCCATGCTACTAGGATAGCTGGTCTATAAGGTTGACTTACAACCAATCATCAATAAGGGTTGCTGGACTGATACATAGTGTTCACTAGAATAGTGAGCACTGCATATCAGGCCACCTTCTCACAGAAGGTAAATCCAACACTACGCAGGTTCAGTCTCCAATATCCTCAAGCGCGCAAAAAGCGAAAAGGAAGGCAAAGGGGGAAGGAAAGAATAGGGCAAGCGCAATGAAGAAGGGAGCGAGGAGAAATTACGCTGCTGGTTAGTACTTGACCTTCTTACAGTCTTATTATGACGAAAGTTCAGCTTCCCCCTTCTGTAAGGCAGACTGGACGAAGTTTCACTCACTGAGTTCAACTGCCCTTTCTCTTGTGCCACTGACTGAAGCTGACTGAATTCAACCTCTGAAACACGGAGTTGTTTTAAGTTCTGTAATTCTTTTGTGCTGTTCCGACTAGTTACTTCACTAGGTGGTCCTGGCTTCTATGTCCTTTTACCTCAAACACAGGGGCTGAGCAACAGCAATAACTCTCACCTGTTAGTGCCGGAGTGACTTAAGGAAATAGGCGAGTTGCTGTCAAAGGAGTTCGGCAGCCTCAAACTTCCAGGAAATACCGCTCGGGACTCTGACTAAACTTGAGCGTGTCCGACGCAGGAAACTCTGCACCCGACTTGCTCCTCCAAAAGTCCCCACTCTCCCGTCACGACTATTGACGCAGAGATGCGGAGAACACTTCCACTCAGCTCGGGGTCGTGATTGAAGTGCGCAGTTACAAACGCGCACAAGACCCAGATATACTAAACTGCAACTTCACTGAGGGGGAAAACGGCCACTGCGGCGGCCATCTTGGGGGAGGTTTTCCTCACTGCTACAAGGGAACCAAATGCTAACCTTACTAGGCTTAACCACAGGACGTCTTTTAGCTAGTCCTACAGTACTACACACAGTGGCTATCTTAAGGTTCCTGACAGTACCCCCTCTCAAAGACCGATTCATCGGTCCTGGCTTAAGGGGTTTCCTGGCATGAAATCTTTTTAACAACTGTGGGGCATGAATATTAGTGACTGGCTCCCATGATCTCTCCTCCGGGCCATATCCTTTCCAATCTATCAAATAAAAGAGTTTTCCTCGCTTATACTTGGAATCAAGGATGTCTTTTACTTCGTATTCAGGAAGTCCCTGGAGAACTAATGGGTCTGGAGGTTTAGTCAATCTCATTGGTGTTTTAATCTTTTTAACTAAGGACACATGAAAGGTTGGATGAATACCTATCTTAGCTGGTAACTTTAATTTAACTGTGACTGAATACGGACCCACAAACCTTGGTTGAAACTTTCTGTTCCCTTTCAGGTGTAAATTCTTAATGTACAACCACACTTGATCTCCTACCTGATAAGATGGAGCAGATCGTCGGTGTTTGTCAGCACATTTCTTATAGGAAACTTTAGCTTTTAGTAAATTGTGCTCAGCAGATTTACGTAGAGATACTAAATCAACCATTAAATCTTGTTCTGCCGGTACCTTCAACTCTTCTGGAGAAACAAAAAGATTAGGATGACGACCATAATTCAAGTAAAACGGAGAGTAGCCAGTAGAGACACTCTTAGCGTTATTACAAGCAAATTCAGCCATCCACAATCTATCTAACCATTCTCCCCCTTGGTCAATAAGGAACAATCGAAGGTACTGTTCGAGCTCCTGATTTACTCGTTCTGTTTGGCCATCAGATTCTGGATGATAACTAGTAGACAATCTTCTCTCAATGCCCAACCCCTGAAGATAAGCCTGCCAAAAATGGGAAACAGACTGGGGTTCTCGATCTGAAACCACAACCTTTGGTACCCCATGGATGTAATGTAATGTAATGTAAAATGGCTTTTGTATAGCGCGTTCTATCACTCCAAGGAGCATCTTGGCGCTGTGAGCCACCCCAGAATAGAAGAGGGTGGGTGAGCTAGAACAACTCTCAAGCACATAAACCTTACACCAAAGCCTTGCAGGCAGTATCAGTAAGCGTAAAGACCCAGGTCTTTAAGGCTTTCCTAAAAAGAGATTCTGATGAAATTTGACGAAGCGCGGGCGGAAGTTTGTTCCAGGCTCTGGAGCCTAACACTACGATGGATTTTCCACCTTTGGTCGCTAGCCTAAATTTTGGAACAACTAGCAGATTAAGGTGGGAGGATCTCAGATTCCGAGTCTGGAGATGCCGTTTGAAGTTTTTTGAGAGATATCTAGGTCCTTGTGCGTGATAGGCTCTAAAAGTAATAATCAAGATTTTAAATAGTAGGCGCTTATGAATGGGAAGCCAATGGAGGGCATGAAGTGCGGCTGAGGCCGATGATTTCCTGGGCCAGCCCAGAACCAGGCGGGCGGCGGCATGCTGGACCATCTGCAACCTGTGTAGCACGGCCTTATTAGCTCCCACATACAGGCTGTTGCAGTAGTCCAGTCTTGATGTAATAAGTGCCACCGCTACCGTCTTTCTCGTGGACAAAGGAAGGAGGTCGAAAAACTTCCTTAGCATTCTGATGATATGAAAACAGGTACTTGCTACCCCAATGGCTTGTTGCTTGAAGGATAGTGCATTGTCGAACTTAACACCCAGGGTGCGGGCAGAGGGAATGGTGTTTGGAGGAGCTTCAGCGCCTTCAGGCCACCACTGCTTAGGGGAGAACAGATTTTGCGGGCCAAATGTAAGTATTTCTGTTTTTCCAGAATTGCACTTCAAGTGATTGGTCTTCATCCATCCAAATGTCGCTGTTAAGCAAGTTTTAAGGTTATCTTCCGCTTGTAGTGACTCCCTGTCGAGTACCAAGATGAGCTGCGTATCGTCAGCGTAGGAAATAGTGCTGATCTGATACGAGGAAATAAGCACAATCAGAGGTACCATGTAGAGATTGAAAAGTATAGGGCTCAAAGTAGAGGCCTGCGGTACCCCTGTTTTTATCGGTTTTTCCTCAGATCTAAATTGGCCCAGCACTGTGATTTGTCGTCTTTGGCTCTGGAAGTTTTTGGATCCTCACAATGCTTTCCCCAAATACTTGTGCCAACTCTGGGGCCGTTGGTGTGCGCGTCAACGGAATAAAGTGACTCATCTTAGTAAAGATGTCCACTATTACCAGAATGGTGTCAAAACCTTTGCTTAGGGGCAGATCTACAATTAGATCCATAGAGATGGTGTGCCAAGGATGGGTTGGACTTGGGAGTGGCTGTAACAATCCCTGAGGGGCCTGTCGCACCGGTTTGCTTCGAGCACACAACTCACAGGACTGTACATATTCTTTCACATGAGAGGATAACCCAGGCCACCAGAAATAACGTTGCACCAAATCCAAGGTCTTAGAAATACCCTTTTGTCCAGCCAAAGGGTGATCATGGCAACTTTGTAAAGCCTTCTGCTGAAGAGTCAGAGTAGGGAGATACAAAGCTTCCTTATAATAAGGCAATTGTTGTTGACAACTCCTTTCTTCTCCTTGTATGACCCATTTCTGCACTCCCTCTATGGGGAAGCTCTTACGGACTGCATCCTGAAAGTTATCCAAAGAGATAGTACACACAATCTTTTCTTCTGGGATAATTGGTTGGGGGTCTACTGGGTGCTCCGTTTCCTCAGTATTCAAACGGGATAGAGCATCTGCCTTTCCATTCTTGGCGCCTGGCCGATACGTGATCATGAAATTCAAATCGGTGAAATAAAGTGACCAGCGCAACTGGCGAGGGGTGAGGGTCTTGGCAGACTTAAGAAACTGCAAATTCTTGTGGTCTGTGAATACTGTGACAGTATGCTTAGCACTTAGCAAATAGTGCCTCCAGTCCTCAAATGCATCTTTTACTGCTAAGAGCTCCTTCTCAGCTATGGTATAATTGAGTTCGGCTGCATTCAATTTTCGAGAGCGATAGGCTACCGGATGAAGTTGACCAGTAGAACGATGTTGCTGCAAAAGTACCCCTCCAATCGCCTGATCAGAAGCATCCGCTTCCAAGAAAAAAGGTTCCTCAGGATCAGCATGAAGCAGAATGGGAGCAGTCACAAATTGCTTCTTAAGGTCTAAAAAGGATCCATCAGTCTCCGCATTCCACTCAAACTTGACTCCTTTCTTCAACAAACGTGTAATTGGTGCAATGAGTTGTGAGAAACCCTGGATGAAACGTCTGTAAAAATTAGCGAATCCCAAAAATCGTTGAATTTCTTTGATATTCTGGGGTGATGGCCAGGTCTCCACTGCCTGCAACTTTCCTGGGTCCATTGTGATTCCTTGAGGGGAGATAACAAACCCCAAAAATTCCACCTTGGTTGCATGGAAGACGCACTTTTCCAGTTTCACAAATAAACGATGGGTCTGCAATCGTTCCAACACCGCCCGCACATGTTTTGTATGATTTTGCACATGCTTAGAGTGATTGCAATCTTATCCAGCAAATCCCCCATCACGTCATTAATGAAATGTTGAAACACAGCGGGTGCATTACACAACCCAAAGGGCATCACACAGTATTCAAAAAGACCAAACTTGGTGCGAAAGGCGGTCTTCCATTCGTGTCCCTCCTTCATACGGATGAGGTGATAGGCACCACGTAAGTCTAATTTGGTGAACACTTCTGCCTCTTTTATTTGGTCTAACAGCACCGAAATCAAGGGTAAAGGATAACGATTCTTGATGGTGGCTTGATTCAATGCACGGTAGTCAATACACATCCTGAGGCTTCCTTCCTGCTTCTTTGGTATGAAAAAGAGTGGCGATGACACCGGTCATTGTGAAGGTCGAATAAACCCATTAGCCAGATATTGGTCCAGATATTCTTTCAAATGTCCATTCTCCGCCTCCGTCAAAGCATAGATCCGACTACACGGAAGGGCAGCCCCAGGTACTAAATCAATTGTAGAATCATAAGCCCGATGAGGGGGCAAACACTCAGCCTCTTGCTCACTGAAGACAGTCTCCAGATCTTGGTATTCTTCAGGAATTTCGCCCGTATGGATAACTCCAATAGACTGCCCTCCGTAAGACAACAAGGTAGCTACCGAGGGTTCAGAAGAGCTTACTTCCGCATGGTAACAATGTTCCTGACAATACTCGGATTGCATGCTCACTGTGCGATTTTCCCAATCAATGGTAGGGTTATGAGTTGCTAACCAGGGCAACCCCAAAATTAACTGAAACTGCGGGGCATCAATCAAATTAAATTGTAACAACTCCCTATGACCATCGGCTTGGACTAACTCCAATTTCTCAGTGTGGCAAGTAATGGGTCCCGATGATAAGTTAGTTCCGTCCACCGCTCGGACCGATTCTTTTTTCTCCTTTCGAATTTGCTTGGATGCCCATTCGACAAGCATATTTTAAGTCGCAGAAATTGCCCGTAGCCCCAGAATCCAACATTATTGCAACTCCAGCAATTTGCTGTCCACGAAATCTGATAGTCAAATGCAAAAGCACATGTGGGGTTATAGTCTGTAAAGTATTGAGGATCAAATGAGATTCAGGAGCCGTTTTCTCATCCTTCACCACCAGAGCGACTCCGTCTACTGATGGCTCAACTCGTTTCCCTTACACTGAGTCTTTGGACGCTTTAAACATTCCTTCACAAAGTGACCGGAGCCTCCACAATATAGACATAATTTCTTTTGTCTTCTCAATTCCTTCTCTTCCTTGCTCAGAGGACCCCTCACTGCTCCAATTTGCATGGGTTCACCTTCCGAGTTACTTCCTCTGTCAATTCGCATCTGATCAAAACGAGGAACATTCATTCTCCAATCTTTTTTCTTCTCTCCCTTACGCTCTGAATTTCTGAAATCCAACTCCAACACCAAGTCAACCAGAGCAGTCAACTCCGTAGGGCCATTCAGAACTTGAGCTAGTACATCCTTGATTTCATCCCTCAATCCACGATAAAAGAGGGCAGTTCTTTTCTCTTCTTGCCAATTAGTTTCCAAGATTAATTTATTAAACTGAGTAAGATAGGTGATTAAATCTCTTGAACCTTGGCGCAATTCTAACAACTCGTTGTCCGTGGCCTGGGAAATCCTTCTCCTGTCAAAAATCCTAAGGAATTCATTCTTGAATTTTTCAAAATCACAAAGAATAGGGTCATCCCTACTGACTAAAGGCATAGCCCAGTTAGCTGCATCTCCACTTAAATAGGAAAGGACAAAGGCTACCCGAGACTGTGCATCGGGGAAGAGAGAGGAACGACATACGAAATGCAACGAGCACTGTGTCAAAAAAAAACTGTGCCTTCTGGGGATCCCCTGAAAATCTCTCGGGAGCTGCCAAAGGAATTAATGGAGAGACAGAATGGATAACCTGCGCTACTGCCTTAGAATCCATGCCAGAGAGACTAGTTCTAGAGGTTGTGGGACTCTGAGTGGGATTTCCCAAAACTAAATCTTCCACCTTCTGAGCTAACACCCTGGACTCAGAACGAGAAGCCACTAATTCTTGTTTTAAACTTTTATTCTCATCCCTTACTGCCACTAGTTCCCTTTGAATACCTTCCAGGATACTACCTAGGGATTTTAAATCTATTCCCTCAGCCATACTGCTCGGGCGAAGAGACTAGGTGGGCACTTCAATCTGTCGGAAGGCTTCCAGAATCTTCGCAGGAGCAGTCCCGATGCTTATCCCAAATGCCCCCCCCCCCCTCCAGTACCACCGCTGCAAGAGCAATGTTACTAGAAGCCGGGGAAAGGGGAGTTGGACAGAGAAGAGACACCTTGTAATTAGCGACACCTGGTACCCTCTTGGTGGTCGTGCGAAGAGATGCTTCTAGCCTGGTCCTACCAGGTATTCCCAAGGCAATGCTTCTCTTCTATAGAATCTTTCACTCTGCAGGGAGAGTTCATTCTAGGAAGGGTAGAAGGGGAATAGACAGTGAATTAATATTTTAAACTACTTCTTTACTTAGTTCTTCTCTATGGTTTTCTATGTATTCTCCTATACCCGTTACTCTCTTTCAGAGGTAGTAATCTGGGGGTCTGATGTAGAAGGTAAATCCAACACTACGCAGGTTCAGTCTCCAATATCCTCAAGCGAGCAAAAAGGGAAAAGGAAGGCAAAGGGGGAAGGAAAAAATAGGGCAAGCGCAATGAAGAAGGGAGCGAGGGGAAATTACGCTGCTGGTTAGTACTTGACCTTCTTACAGTCTTAGTATGACGAAAGTTCAGCTTCCTCCTTCTGTAAGGCAGACTGGACGAAGTTTCACTCACTGAGTTCAACTGCTCTTTCTCTTGTGCCACTGTCGAGTAAGCTGACTGAATTCAACCTCTGAAACACGGAGTTGTTTTAAGTTCTGTAATTCTTTTGTGCTGTTCCGACTAGTTACTTCACTAGCTGGTCCTGGCTTCTATGTCTTTTTACCTCAAACACTCGGGCTGAGCAACAGCAATAACTCTCACCTGTTAGTGCCGGAGTCACTTCAGGAAATAGGCGAGTTGCTGTCAAAGGAGTTCGGAAGCCTCAAACTTCCAGGAAATACCGCTAGGGACTCTGACTAAACTTGAGCGTGTCCGATGCAGGAAACTCTGCACCTGACTTGCTCCTACGAAAGTCCGCACTCTCCCGTCACGACTATTGATGCGGAGATGCGATCACTTCCACTCAGCTCAGGGTCGTGATTGAAGTGCGCAGTTACAAACGCGCACAAGACCCAGAAACACTAAACTGCAACTTCACTGAGGGGAAAACGGCCACTGCGGCGGCCATCTTGGGAGAGGTTTTCCTCACTGCTACAAGCGAACCAAATGCTAACCTTACTAGGCTTAACCACAGGACGTCTTTTAGCTAGTCCTACAGTACTACACACAGTGGCTATCCTAAGGTTCCTGACACACACACTCTTACCCACACATACAGACACTCATACAGACACTCATACACCCATCAAGGTACCCAGACAGCCAATCTATGGCCCTTACAGCAACTCACATACCCACTCACACACCCATACCACCACTAAACACCAACTGACAGACTGTATAGATGATTTATGGGTGCTTGGCTGACGACTGTATAAGTGAGTGATTATACATGTCTCAGTGAAAGTATGGGTGAGTGACAAATGTGTGTGAATGTCTGTATCAGTCTGTAAGTGGCTGCACTGGTTGGTGAGTAGGCATTTGCGTGACTATATGGGCTGTTGGTTGGTTGTCTGTGTACCTGTATGTGTGCAGGAGTGTCTGTGTGGATGGGTGAGGGGTGTGTGACTCCATGCTTGGATGAGTGAGTAGGTGAATCACTGCCTGTATGGGTTCATGAGTGTGCCTGAGAAGTGCTATATGGGTGAGTGAGTAAATATGTGTATTGCTGTGTCTCAGTGAGTGAATGGATGTCTCATTGGTATAAGGGTGAGGAACTGCATATGTGAAAGGAAGTATATGTAAGTATTGAAATATATAAGTGAATGTATGTGTGAGTGAGTGATTGTGAGTGTGGTTGTGTGGGTGAGTGTGTGCTTGTGTCATTGACTGTACAGGTGAATACGTATGTGTTGTTACCTATATGAATAAGTGAGTTGATGTGCATATGACTGTATAGGTGAGTAAGTGGCAGTGTGATTGACTCTATGGGTGAGTGAGTAGGTGTGTGAGTTTCTCTATGAGTGACTGACAGTGTGTGAGTGGCTGTATGGCTGTATGACTGGATATATCAGTGACTGCATTAGTGAGTGAGTGGGTTTACGAGTGTCTGTATGGATGACTGAGTGGATGTGTGTGTAGACGTATGAATCAGTGAGTGGTTATGTAAGTACTGTTCTGGGTGTGGCAAGGGCTTAGAAAATGGTGGTATGAAAGTTAGAGTAGGTGTATGAAAGGTTACATGGGGGTGTGAGTGGCTGCGTTTGAGATTCCGTGGCTGACATCATCAGTTACATCATCAGTGTGTCATTTGAGATGTCATCAGTGATGTTACTGATCATGTCATGAGTGATGTAATATGTGACGTCATACGCAGTGCATTGCACGGGCATGAGTTATATTTAGGTCAGGTAACTGTAATCGTTGAATGCTTACGGTTTTGTAAGAGTGAAATATCAGCCAAACTATAATGTCCTTGTAACCTTTAGATTTTTTCATTGAATATCTAAGGTTTTTTTAATCTTATTTTATTACTATAACAGCCATGTAACCTTTTTTTTACTTGAATGTCTAAGATTTTTCATGTAGCAATGGTCTTTGCAGAATGGTGTGGAAAGGTGGCTGGGCCTCTGCCCAGCAGTCAAGAAATCCAGCTGAATAAGACTTAAAGAAAGTACCAGGAGTTATTCTTGGGGGCAGAGCGTATGACCAGATGTCATAAATCCCACTGAATAGAACTTATAGAAAGTACCAGGCGCTGTTCTTGGTCACGAAGTTCCTTTTGCATCCAAGACAACTTTATTCCTCAACCAGTAGTATGCCAGGAGACGTGTTTGCAGGTTTGTGGCTTTCGAAGACCTCTTTGCAAACTTACTGAGCAGAACTTGCTGGCGGTAACAAGAGGCATACTTGGCCCTAAATACCATCAATAGCCAAAGGGACTACATCTCCAAACTAGTAGTAAGCCAAGAGGCGCATTTACAGAGTGATGGAGAAATGACGGCCTCAATGATTGCACATGTAGTGCCAGTATGATTCTATGACTGCCAATGCCAAGTGCTCACTGCAAATACCGGGTGTTCTTAACCCCTCCCCTGCTGATGACGGAGCCGCTCCGTCATCAGCTACAGTTGAGCTGTGCTGATGACGGAGCGGCTCCGTCATGGCCCGGCCGCCGCGCCTGCGCGGCGCTGATTTCGCGCCTGCGCGGCACTTTTTAATGAGCGGGCGGGTCATGACGGAACCGCTCCGTCACCAGCACAGCTCAACTGTAGCTGGTGACGGAGCGGTTCTGTCACCAGCATGCGGCGGCCGCGCGGCCGCCCCGCCCCTTTAGCGCTGCGGCGGAATAGCCGCCGCAGCGAAAGGGTTAACAAAGTGTAAAACAGATGTATCTATTCTGCACATGATGTTTAGACATGCTTTACTAAAGTACACAATGTAATGAACAGGCACTAATTCATTTTCTCTTACTTCTCAAAACATTCAAGACTAACATCCTAAATACATACCCTCTAACAGATACAGTTCAACTCATGTTTTTCTCATCACTGTGATACTCCCTTTGCTCAAACTACCATATAAATGTTCATGTCTAATGTACATTTTTAAAGTAATTACAAAGTTGTATACAGAACAACGTATGTAGATTATATTGCTGTTTTGTCTCTGTGCATAGTTTGGACACTGTTAATATGTGTAGTTACTAAGCATAAGAATGGTACACTACTCTCATACAAAGCAAGTCTAAAGTGGCAACCTCTTCAACTTTCCACTCTATCATCATGAGAAAGGCAGTAAATGAAATACTATCTTTAATTTTAGACTACTGCATTCCCACTTGTGAATGGTCAGCATCTGTTAACCCTTTCCCTCTCTTTTAAAATGAGGTTCCTGTTGGCTTGTTTTCATGATGGTTTCTTGATTATGCCAGTATGTTCGCGAAGAAAATGAAACTTCAAACTGATATCTAGCTCCATTGTTCTGAAATTCAAATACCACACAACAATATATTATATAGTCCTGATTTGGAAATTAAAACTTTCCATTCCAACATTGTATTATCACTCCTCAACTTTTCAAAAAAATATTCTGTCTCTTTAACACCCTTGCCCCCAATACAGTCTTAGCTCACTGTAACTAGCACCCCAGTGGAATCAGTAAGTCAAAGGTTCAGAGCACATTCCCAAAGGAGCATTCTGCTTTCAAATAACATACAGCAGGTGAGGTTTACTCCACAGATTCAAAAGCATTTTGATGGCTGTATTACATTTCTTTTTTTAAACAACAGCCAATATTAAGATTTCTTTCTCAGCCATCCAACACACTACCTAACTTTATTCTCTTTCATGCTGATAGCATCCAATGGAATATGTATATATATTTTTTGGTTAAAAAAAAAAAACGTCAATTGTAACTGGTTTCCTTGGAAAAACTACCTCATTCAGCTCCAGCCTTCCCCTGACACTATTGCTCCTTCACTTCAAAATGCTTACAGTGTGACTTGTTGGCCACAGCTACACGAATTGGACTAAAGAGTCTACAAACATGAGCTGTATTGACAGAGACTTGGATTTGCCAAATGTGCAGATTACTTTCTTTGGCCAGAGAGGGTTGAGGTTTAATCAGTTGCTGGCTTTGGTTTAATTCATTGTGGATTCCCAAGCTCCTCACCTTATGATTGTGCACTGTGGTGGCAATGACCTAGGCACATTGACTGGGGTTGGGCTGGAAATCCTAATGAAATAAACCTTTTTAGAACTGATGTCGCTTTTCACTCATACTGTCATGGTGTACTCTAATATAGAAATGATGGAGTGCACTCTACAGGTGAAGGACACAAGGTGTTGATAAGTAACCTGAACCTTTGCTTCTGCTCTTATGTGTAGCAGCCATATACATACAACCAATACTACAGCTCTTGACAGTGCCACCCAGTACACAAAATATTGTGAAGTGTGTCTCTAATGTTTTTTTTTTCTCTTTACTTTTTGGGGATCGTCATGACAATGTCATAATCCTTGTGGACACTTTGTGAAAACGGAAACCAAAGGCAGACATTCAATGGCCACCAACACAATCAAAAATAATATCTAAAAAATCTACTCTGAACATTGCCCTACACACTTCTTTCAAAGCATCTTTAAACTCATATTGTTGTACTAAGTTTCTTTAAAAACCATCTTTGAGACCTATTTTCCTTTTTCGCAGTTATTATGGATGTATTTATTTATAAAGTTTTATATAGCGCAAACTTGATCCTGAGGGACATCAGTTCAGTACATGAGTCAAATGGGAATATAAAACAGACAGTGAATCAAATATGGCTGACATAACATGGCCAGTTACACATCCTGGGGTCAGCAATGAATGGGCCAGTAACTGATACATAGCAACATAGGAAGGGAGCAAATGAATCAACAAGAGAGGAAGAAGAGATAAAAAATAAAAATACAAGATTAGCATCCAGCTCTGGGCTTAAAGGAGTATGTCCAATGCATTAGAGCAGACAATTGTGCATCCTAATAAGGCAAGAACTTATTAATGAGGAATCTTTTTACTTCCAATTTGAAACAAACCTTGGAGGAGATTCTATGAATTTCCGGTGGAAGAGAGTTCCAGATTTTCGGTGCAGAGCCGGATAAAGCTTGCTGGCATGTTCTCTTTTTGCGAAAGATCTGAGGATTCAGGGGGAGAGATTTAGTACTTCTAGATGGTCTACCCCCTCCGGATATTTTTAACTTTTGCGCTAGATAGTTGGGGGTTTTGAAGTGGAGAGCTTTGTGAGATAGGCAGGCAATCTTTAGCTGTATTCTTGCTTCGTAGGGCAGCCAGTTTAGGGGTTTTAAGACTGGGGAGATGTGAGCATTTCCCTTAGTGCTCATAACCAATCTGGCCGCCGCATTCAACGATGTCCTTACTGGGGCCAAGGTATATTTGGGCAGGCCGCAGAGCGTAGCACTGCCATAGTCAAGCCTCTGCAAAACAAGCGCTTTGACCGCTTGCTTGAAGTCAGATTGTGGTAGGAAAGGTTTGAGATTCCAGAGGATCCTCAGAAGGTGGTTAGCTCCCTTGCACACATTGCTGATATGTATATTCATGTTTAAGTGATTGTCCCAGGTGATGCGTAGCGATTTAGTTGAGTCAATAATGCGGGGGGAGCAGTTGAAGGTGGTGATTTGGTTCATCCAGAGGTCGATGTTAGGAGTGTGTTCGGGGGATTATTACCCAACTGATTGCACAAAGTTCCCCTGGGGGTGATATCTATGTAATAAAGAGTGGATTAGCTTCCTCTCTCAGAAAGTGGGGTTGTATCTGGAAATCAGGGGCGATTGTCCCCTTTCGGAATTAGGGAAACCTCACACAACAGGTTGGTTCTATGACTGCTGTCACATTCCCAACCGGTCGCTTCGTGTCATCATCGCCTTCCTGCTCCTGCGTCAAGCCGGCACTGCAATGCCTGATGGGCAGCACTTAGTGCTGCACTTTGTCGGAGATCTTTTATTCCTAAGCCGATGTTTGAGTGGGTGTGAGGGGCCCTAATCGTGAAGTAGTGAGCGTGACGTGTGGTGATTCTAAAAAAAGTTAGTGTAGTCTACTCTGGGTATTTTATTCCTGTAGCTACCTACTTTATTAAAACTAAGAGGGGTATGGGATTTCAGCCAACCTATGTGTGGGAAGCCCGTTCAACCCTCAACAAGTGATCTGGTCGACATGTTTCATGCCATCAAGGCAATTCATCAGGACCAAAGGAAGTGCTCCTAAACTTAAAAAGGAGCCCATTATGGGCTGCAGGGTTAAATAGATACAACCTGTGGGGTCAGGATCTGGAACAGGAAGAGTTCCTGTGTTGTTGTCCGCCCCACAGTCGTTGTAGATAGTTGTCCCCAGGCTGCTTTGGTAGGACCTGCGTGATCAATTAGTAGCCTTCATCACGTACTGAAGGAGCCTATAAACCTACGTCCGTCTGACCGGCGAATCTCGGTCGGTCAAGCAGCCGGTGAGTTCGGGGGAGACATGAGGAGGAATTATGTTTTCGAGGTGTTTAGCAGGAGGTGGTTCTCAGTTAACCAGTTTTGAGTCACCATTAGGGTGGAGTTGAGAGAAGTGATGGTATCCGGGGAGGAGATTTTCAGATAGAGTTGGGTGTCCTCTGCATACATATGGAAGAAAATGTCCATGGAATTTATTTCATTTGCTAATGGTTCCAGGAATTGCTTTGAGAGTATGGGAGACAGTGTGGATCCTTGGGGAACCCCCATGAAAATTGGTGATGGCTGGGAGAGAGAGTGGTTTGCCTTCACTCTTTGGGATCTGTGCTGGAGAAAAGACGAGAACCATTGCAGCGCCTGACCAGAGAGGCCCATCCTGTGCTCTAGAATGGCTAGGAGGTTGTCGTGATTGACAATGTCAAATGCAAACGAAAGGTCAAGGAGGACTAGGAGGCAAGATTCATTTTGTTCAATCATTATTAAAATGTCATCCATCCCGTGAGTGAGAGCTGATTCAGTGCTGTTCCCACTGCGAAATCCAGATTGATGTTGGTCCAGGAGAAGGACATTTTCAATGTGCGCAGAGTTGTGACAGGACACATTTTTCTAGGAGTTTGGCTTGTGTGCGGATGATAGAGATAGGGTGGAAGTTGTTAAGATCAGCGCTGTCTGCAGTAGTTTTTTAAAAAATATTGTTATTACCTGTGCAGCTTATAGGAATTCTGGGATCCTGCCTTGTGACAAAGATGCATTGAAGATCTTTGTCCAGATGGGAGAGATGGCATCCTTAATTTTTTTGAAGATGGAATGTGGTAGCGGGTCGCTGAAGTGATTAGATGGGTTGATACTCCAAAGAACCTTTTTGATGTCACTTTCATTGGGGGGGTGGGGGGGGAGGGTAAAGTGGTTCCAGGATGCATTGTTCTTGATACCTCGGCTACTCGGTTAGAACAAGTCTATTGGGTAGCAGTAGAGCCTGCCTGGTTTCCAGATCCATGTTGATGAGTCTTGATTTCTCTGTAAAGAAAGCAGCCAGATCATCACATGAGGTAGTGCTGACTTCAGAGTCAGATCGGTTAGGGACTTCCACTGATTGTTGTTCAACCAGTCCAAAAAGTTTCTCGGGCGATTTGCAGCTTGGTTAAGTTGGGATCTGAAATAGTCCACATTAGCTCTCCTGATTTGTTTGTTATAAGAGCTTCTTGCTGATCTTTTAGCTGGTCCGGGGATGGAGTGGCTCTCCAGGAACGTTCGATTGGCCTTAGGTTGCGAAGTTCCGAGTTTAGGTTGCTATTGAACCATGGTTTGGATTTTTTTGTAGCAAATTTTTAAGTTGGAGTGTGTTGTAAAAGTCTGTGAGTTCATGGACCTCGTAAATGTCCACTTGGGAAGAAAGGGCAAATTTACAGCGGGTTGCTAGATCGGCTGTGTTGACATCTCTGAGGTCTCTTTTCCAGATCTTCGGTTTCGCTGGTTGAGCCTTCCTCAGGGACACCTCCATGTTGATATAGAAGAAAATGCTGTGATGGACAGACCAATCGCAGGGGATGATGGAAACATTGTGATGGAGTGTCCTTTGGTGATGATGCGTCCTGAGTTTCCCCTTTAATATGGGTTGGCTGGTCACAATGTTGAATCAACTAATGATCACTCAAGAAAGAATTGAGGCATGTTACTGCTTGGTCATTAGGGTTCAACCAGTGAAGGTTGAAATCACCAAGGTAGATGTCGGACAGCACAGAATCCACATTGCCAGAGATAATTTCCATTAATTGTTCGATGAAGGGAAGGTTGTTCCCAGGGGGGTGATATAATGTGTGTAGTTTGCACACAAGGTGATTATTACAAGAGATGATGAGACAAAGGTATTTGAATGTTGATGGCGTAAAGGACTCTGAGAGGGAGACCACTAGCATGCTCCGATGTATATCAGCTAGGGCACTTCCCATCTTCTTAGCTCTGTCTAGACGAATTATGTCATGGGTAGGGGCACGAGGAGCTCTAGGATAGGAGTGGTGGAGGGATTAAGCTATGTTTCTGTGAGGATGATGATGCCTATCTCATTGTGTTGGATGAGGTCGACGATATCTGAGGCATATTTGTTAGCTGACCTGCAGTTGAGTAGAACACATTTAAGTTGTGCGGGTGTATGGGGGGAGGAGTCTGAATGACATTCACTCTTGTGAGGTTGTGGAGGCGTTCTCTGTTCGGGTTAGGGTGAATGGCTTGAATTAGTCCCTTCCGAATCCTGTTGGTGTCTGTGCTAGACGATTAAGACTGGAGAAGGTCATCAATTTTATTGGGCGCAAGACAGGTCATCGATCTTCTGGGGCAAGAGGGTGCGTTAGGTTTTAAAGATAGTGGAGTGAGAGAGTTGGTCAAGGCGAGGTCTAACACTGGCGCAAGCAGGGGCTCTGGGCAGATTAAGTCGAGAGAGGAGGGAGCTTATCAAGGGGAGTTATTTAAGTCAGAGGGCTTTCAAATTATGGAGTTCGAGGATGAGAAGGTGCAGCTCAAGAGAAATATCGTCCAGGCGTGCTACCAAGTCTGGGTGTTGGGAGAGGGGTGGAAGTTGAGTGGGGAGATCTGGAGAGGAGGGAGGGTTTTGTTGTGTGCCAGAGGTTCCAGAGGGGGAGGGTTGGTCACTGTGTACTTGCGGTATTCAAGATGTGTTGACAAGGAGGTTGGTAAAGGTAAAGAGTGTTACTGGCTGCGAAATGTGTGGATCAGGCAATTCAACATCTGGCAGGGATGAGGGACCGGTAGTGGGAGAGGAGGGAGGTGAATCTGAGGAAAAACTGGGAGCATCGCTTTGGGGTACCCTTGTGGTGACTAGTGCTAGATCTTGTCGCAAAGGGGTTGTATTGTTAGCCACAGAGTTTTGATATTCACAAAGAGTTGGTTGAACTGCTCTAGGTTTCGATTGGATGACTGAGTAAGAATGATCCTATTGTTCTAAATGGTAAAGGTGAGAGCAGCTTTGGAGATAGGAGAGGAAGTAACTGAAAGACAAAATCCATGAGGTGTTTTCCTTATCCGTTTGACCTGAAAAAAGATATGAGGGTTTTTCTCTGGGCGCTTCTGTTTGTGAAGAAGATTAGGTCATTCAGGATGTTTCTGGGTGTCTTTTGATAAAGTTGTGTTTGAATTTCTAAGCCACATTCTTAGTAAGGTTGGGGGAATGAGTAATCTTAAAGGCATTGAAGTCCACTTGAGAGAGTGAGCCTTCAATCAGGCTGATGATGGAAGCAGCCATGGTGGGGGGAGGGCACAATGCGAGGAGACAATGAAGCCAAGGGTCAATTCTGGTCACTCATAGGGACGGCATGTTAGAAATAGTTCAAATATGAATAGAAGGACTCCACCTGCATGTAATTCGTTTGAGGGAGTTTTTCTCCTATTTGTAGAAGGGAGATCCTGTAGAGTATAGCATGCCCAAAAGATACACAGCGCCCTGTATGTGAGATAGGGGTACGGGTAGGATGACTACTCCAAGATGACCGCCAAGTGTTAGGGAAGGAGCACACCTTTTATAATACAATCTACGAATATTGCTGTAGTTACAGTTGGTGACTTAAATAACCACCAATAATTGCATGTCCGTGACCATTTGGACAGTACCTTCATAAGGGAATTGTTGTTAAAAATTGTCAAGGGTGTTTAATTAATAAGTAGTTCCCTGCACTAATCCTGAGGAATCAGGTCTTTCATTGGAAACTATAGATGGAAAAAGACATTCCAAGATGGCCGCCACTAAGTCGAAACTTTCTCTGGTATTTGCAGTCCTTTTTTTTTTCAGTGCAAAGTCCTCAACAGAGTCCTATTTCCTTAGAGAGTCTACGGGTGAATCACATGGTTTTGATTTTTCCAGGGGCCCTCTCTTAGTTTTTGTCTCCGAGCTACGGCGGTGGGAATCAAAATGGATGAATTACCCCATTGCGTCACAGCTGCAGATAGTGACCAGAAACACAATATGAATGAATGAATGAATATAAGCTTTATAAACCGCAAACTTAGCCCAGGGGTGTCAAGGCACTGCGGAAAGAGGTCAACAGATCTGAGAACAGAGGTGCACATAAACACAGGTTACAGAGTAGAGAGAGTGAAATGCCAGATCTTCAAGGCTTTGTGAAAAAGAGATTGAGAGTACAGACCCGAGATTGAAAGAGGGAGGGAGTTCCAATGTTTGGCTGCAGAAACAGAGAAGGCTTTACCTCCCCACCTAGCTTTCCTAAAACTAGGGACTATCAGAAAGTTCCTACTAGCTAATCTTAACTGCTTGGTTGGGACATATCTCATCCCAAAGCTGGTAGAGACTGTCCTATGGATTTGGAGGCCCAAGGAAAGAGAGTTGTAAATTATGATGCCCACATTTTTGGCACTGAGGCCAGAGCAGGGGCAAGGACCAAGCGTGTCCATCCACCAGGCGTCTGACCAAATGTCCTGATCCTTTCCAACAATTAAAACCTCATTTTATTCCACATTGAGCTTTAAATAATTCTCTCCCATCCAGAAGGCCACTGCCTGCATACAGTTCTTAATATTTGCCGCTGATGCTTCCACACTGTCAGTGATAGAGACCATAATGTGAGCGTCATCAGCATAAGATAACACTTCTAACCCAAATGATCACACAGAACACAGTACTTTTGAAATGTTCATGTGAATATGTGCTCACATGTGTGTGTGTATTTGTGAAGACAGTACCAATTTTTCATTTACAGTGTGTCTCTACATACTGATCTTTAGCACATTACTTTCCACATGGAATCTTTGACTGCCTTGTTCCTCAGGCAATATATGAGGGGGTTCAACATGGGAATGATAATTGTGTAGAACACTGAAGCTATCCTGTCCTGTGTGGAATATGCAGAGCTGGGTCTGACGTACATAAAGGCAAGAGTTCCAAAAAACATGATGACACAGATGAAATGGGATGAACATGTAGAAAAGGCTCGCCACCTCTTGTCTGATGACTTGATCTTCATGATGGAGTAAATGATGTTGGCATACGAGATGAGGATTAGGGTGACAGAAACAAAAATGATACCTCCACCCAAGAAAAAGAGTAATGCCACACTGAGAGATGTGTCAGAGCAGGAGAGCTTTAGCAGTGGTGGTACATCACAATAGAAATGTGTGACCTTATTGGAGCCACAGAAAGACAACCTGAAGGTACAAATAGTGTTAATCAGTGCATTAGTTAAAGCCACAAAGCTAACACCAGCAACAATGCATATACACACTTGTTCAGTCATAATGATTTTGTAAAGCAGTGGATTGCATATGGCCACATACCGGTCATAAGACATAACCATCAGAAGAAAAACCTCTGTACTCCCTGTGCAGGCAAAACAAAATAGCTGCACCACACATCCTGGAAGTGAAATAGTTTTTTTCTTTGAAAGAAAATTGACCAGCATTTTGGGTGTGATGTCTGAGGAGGAACAGAGGTCAACAAAGGACAAACAGCTGAGCAGGAAATACATAGGCGTGTGAAGCTGAGGAGAGACCTTGATCAATGCAATGATGCTCACGTTGCCCATCACAGTGACTATATAGATTTGAAGGAAGAACACAAATAATGGGACCTGAAGCTTTGGGTCTTCTGTAAGACCGAGAAGGATGAATTCGGTCACCCACGTCCTATTTCTTTCTTCCATCTATTTGGAGAATGTAACCTGCCAGGCGAGAAATACATTTTACAACATGAGATAATTTTTCTCTTGTGGCCTCTATCAAATGTATAAGCTAATAAAATGCTAACACAAACAAAGTGTGGTACAATAGTACAAATTGTACAGCAACGTGTATGATTGCTTTTCAGCAGTGGTTAGGATAATGTTGCTGTGGGGCACAATGTAAACAAGGAATATGTGTCCCCATACCGTCTTTAGATGTATAATGATGACGTGAAGATATGAAGCCTGACTCCTCCTTAAGAAGGCTGCGACTCCATTTTCTCTCCTTTTGCCAAATCATCCGCATGTTCTCTTTTGACGCAGATGTTGTCTGGTATTTTCCCAAGAACTGTGAAAGTGTAAAACCATTTAGATATAGACATCAACAAAACACCTAATGTGACATCTGTTTGGAACAAGCTCTTTGTTATTTCAATTTCAAGCTCTATTAGAGCACAATTGTGAAAATGGTCTGAATTGTACTTTTCCCTTATATGTTTAAAGGAATGCATCTTAGACTAGCATGTTGATTCTTATGTTTTATATCAAACATTCCAAGGTGACATTGCATATTCCCACTTCAGATAAAATACATTAGATAAGGACAGCCACTTGCTCACATGTCAAGAGAGGTCCTTCACCCCAGATTATCACGATCGAGATATTGCCAGACCAGATGACGACCCGACCTGCCTAAGTTGCTGCTCTGTGTTAAGCTTTCTACTGAAAGATGATACTAAGCCGAGCTCGGGAGGAGCTGATGCTAAATGAGTTTTTTGCCTGACTCCTGATAATTATGCATTCTGCTATAAAAAAGGTTTGTATTGCACCCATTATCGCTAATAAAATCGAGTTTCAACTTATTCTGCTTTTTATGCTCTGCTTGTGTAGCACATAGAAGTAGGTTTTAGTGTGTTAGGTTTTTAAGATGACATTTTAACCATGTTAGAAATGTTAATTGTGTTTTCGTTGTTAACTACGTGCATTTGTACGGTTTAAATCAGATTCTGTGCAGTTATTTTAGATGTGTTGAGCAACAGGGTGCACCTGTTGATAAAAACATGCTTTTTAGCTAAAGTGTCTTTTTTATAGCATCTTGAGTGTGTTTTGCTAAAGAGAGCAAAATAGGTTCCTTTTTGATCACAACGGTGACCCTCGATCCCTATTTAGGGAGTGTTAGTGACCCAAAACCATTGACACCATTTAAACTATGTATTGAATGGAGTCCTATGGGGTTAAACAAATCTGTCTCTCACATTCAAAAATGATGCATTTAATTACGATTATTCATGTCACCTGTGGGTGTGTAAGAAAATGTTGTAGAGCTGAGCCAGATACCATGAAAGACAGTCATATGAGGGGTGCAGTGGACACATCATTATCATGGATCCTGGCACCACTGAACCTGCTACACTGATGGTAGTTACTCTACTCCTGTTTAGTTTGGAAATATGGACAGTATGTTCAAATCACAACCTGCCTGATGCGTCCACACCCAACAAGCTTTTCTAGTTGCAGAGACCAGCGCTAGGCAGAAGTTCAGCCTTGCCCTGCCTGACCCCCTCTCATGGCACATGAGAGCATATTATGCTCTCCAGTACCAGCCTACAGTCTGACCTGCCCTCTTACATTCTTCCAACCCCCAGGTCCAAACAATACCCTTCCAACCCCCTGGCCCTAGCATCTGCCCACACCAGCCTCACTGCAATTTACTACAAGTTCAGAATAGTTGAATATATGTTGCTGTAACTCAAATCAGTGTTGCTCATTTTAACATTATGTGCCATCATCCAGGGGAATCTAGACAGAAGATCGGAAACAGAATATTGTGGCCGAAAATATTGTGTCAAGAATATTGAGGACACAATACTATATGTAAGCAACGTTTTGCTATAGTAAACCCAATATGTATGTACCTTGATGATATATATCTTGAAGGTAAGTAGATGTGGAGTTAAGAATAGCTGCTCCTCTGCTACTTAATCTGCCCCTAGAATACACATGACCACTCATTTGGAAGCTCCTCATTGGCATCCCATAAGAAAGAGGATATGAATTAAGGTCATGTTTGTAATGCATAAACCCCTGCACAGCTCAGGTACCAGCTATTTAAGGGAGAGGATCCATGTCCAGATGCTGGCCCTCACCTTAAGGCCCTCTGTCACGTGGCCCTTAGTGACATAGGCATCTTCACTACCTAAGCATGAGCATGCTTCAGCTTGCTTTCTGCTTTGCACACGTTACTACACGTCTTTATTTTTGCAAACATTTCTATGACTGTTCCCACATGAGACCTTTATTGCTGTGTTCACTCTCTGCATGTTCCTGGGATTTTGACTGAACATTATGTGCAAGGCCGAACAATAATGCCCCTTGTTATTTTGTTCTGGCCAAGCCTTAACCCTTAAACAAAACATACCGATGCAGCTGTTGTTTGGACAAACGTACTTTGGTTTTATTAGTGCACATGAATGAGTAGCACACATTTGGAGAGGGACCTTTCCAGGGAGAAGAGTGCGACAGCAGCTATGTTGGAGATCTACCATCTATAGGCTAAGGTATGTGGTCGGCTGACAAAGCCCAGAGATCTTCTAACATATAATAATACTGCTTCCTAGCAAGAGGAGGGAGGTTAGGCTCTATTGTCTATTCATTATGACATCCCCTTTCATGATATATGGACTTGTTGCTATGCTGACTATATTTCTACTATGCATGTTACTGCTTGTTGTGGCACTTATAATGCATGTTAGGGCACTAAATATTTTAACCCCTTCAGTGCTGATGACGAGCCCAGGCTCGTCATGCAGCACGGTGCTCGTGTGCTCATGACGAGCCTGGGCTCGTCATGAGCCGTGGAACGCGCACACGCGGGGCTAATTCCCCCACTGTGCTGAGCGTTCCATTGCGCGGGCGGGTTCATGACGAGCCCAGGCTCGTCATGAGCACACGAGCACCGTGCTGCATGACGAGCCTAGGCTCGTCATCAGCACTGCGGCGCCGTGCGCAGCTCCCCTCCCCGCACCGCGGGGGAATTAGCCCCGCGGCGAAGGGGTTAAACAATTTTGTGTCTCCATCAGATCTTATTGTGGACAAGTACATGAGTGCAAGCAAAAGCGTTGTTCGTGTTACCACTATTCCTGAGAGATCTTGGAGTATTGTTTTCTGTGGTGTAAAATCAATGTTTTCTCAGTAAATAAGTATGAGAGCAAGTGAGACACTATGGCTAGTAGGTCCTGGGCTTATTGGTACTGAGGTGGTAGGATGACTCAGTCCCTTTACACAAAGGTCCTATCATCCAGCACAAGTTTCTGTTTTGGGGCAGAATCCCTGCAACACCTCTTCTGAACATTAAGATGCATATTAGCTACAGCAGAGAGCATGATCTCATGCCATCAACTAAATGCCTATCATAACCTGTGACTTTTTGGGGGGCTAAGGCATACTATCCAGACTGTCATGTATGCTATAATGAGGACACCAGAATAGTTAAACACACTACACCTGACCTATAAAAGTCTTAAAAATCCTTAAAAAAGGCTCTTTCTCAGTATGTGCGGCATTGAAAAGGCACATTTCTAGAGGCATACCCATAGGAAAGTTTGAGGATTTGAGGTTAAATTCCACTATTCTAATAAGGACTAAAAATTCCTTTTTTATGTAAACATTATTGAAAAACACGCAAAAGGGACATTTGTATAAGTTGCATGATTTATTACAGATAAATGCTGTTTGTGTTTCATTTGTGTACATTTCTCTTTGTCACAGATGTAAATTTAAACTGTTTGATGTCTTTTGTAGAGCACAATTAAGTTTTTCAGTATGTTTGTGATGTTTTATGAAATGTTTTGTTATATGGGTATGATTTGACCTTGTTTCCATTCTTCATGTGAGAACACAAAAATATTTCTATAATAACTTAAAAAGAAAAAGATAAAATGAAAAATACCATGATAAACAAGAATCTGTTTGTCTTTAGGAGCAGTACAGAACTTTGAAAAATCGAGGTTTGGGTGCATTTTCTTCAGTTTATATGTGTTTAGTGCTTTAGCATCTTTGGTATTCAATATTTCTAAGCCGTATGCGATGGAGGATAGACATTTAAAAGCGATTACTTTGAACAAGTGCCCTGTTGAGCAACCTGAAAGCTTTTGCTGTAGGCTTTGAAATGCAAAGAGCAGTTGTTTGGCTTTCATGCAGCCTTGGTACAGATGTTGTATAAAGTTAAGGTAGCAGGGCCGGAGCTAGCCGAGATGAGAGGTGGCCGCGTTGTAAGCGAGCTCCTATCAGACGCCAAGAAATACGCTAAAAACTATGCACAAAAAGGGCTCCTGGAACTGGTGACAAGTCTTATCATGTGTGGGACACCTCTGACCCTGTCATTTTGCTTCTCCATGGACCTGTAAGAACCTGCTGACATCGTGAAGGACCAACTCGCAAATGGGGCCTGGCAGGTGAAAGCGAAAGCTGAGCACCGGCCTGAAGTGCGTAGTTAAGCCGAGACGTAGTGCACACATGCCGGTGAAGTCGACCCGCGAACAGGCCTGAAATAGGGAGAAATTGCCAGTGACTCGAAATGCTTGCCCGCTGCGACAGAGCGTACACTGCCCCCAAAGCGTGTGACTGGTGCTGTCGGATGCAGTGAGAGGGAGGAGAAGACGGTAAGGTGCCAACATGGCAGACCGCCACCATAGCAGTCAAGATTGGGGGACAGCGTCCATTTTGAAATGACCGCCTGGTGAGAGGCCTAATATCCACACACATCAGCCCAAGGTATGCATCGCTGGCGGCATACATCACAGCACAGGGAATTGGCATGGAGAGACCCCATGCGGAGTTTGAGCAAATTGGCCTGCTGGATGATTGTGCTGATGCGCCACAGGCTGGCTCCTGCTGGTGAGTGCTGCAAGACTGCACAGCATCGCTGCCTTTTCACGCCGTGCCATACCAGACCCAAGACAGCTTGTTGGCACAGGGTCGGGAAACGGTGAACCACTCCATGGAACATAGGTGCAACAGGAGAAGAATAGAGACGTATGGGGAACAGTTATTAGTCACACTGCAATATTGCACTTGAGATCTGGAAACTGCTGCACATTGAATTTATGGCTAAAAAATTAGTTGCTGTGCACCTCCACATATGGGCCTATCGGGAGCAAAATCAGAAGCTGTAGACTAAGAGCTGGGTGCATTGGGACACCTGAGGGGCCTGTCTAAATGAATGGCTAGCCGGCAAATAGCATGCTGCCTGTGGAAACGTATCCCTGAACTACTAAATAAAAATTGACACGCTTCTGAGAGGAGGTGACCTCTCTCACCACACAAGCGTTTCCTACCGGCAGCAAGGCATGCAATATTCACGGGGAATCCTTGGGCCTATTAGATGACTTTCAGGTGAGCCAGTCTGCGGAGGAGGCAACGTCAGGCACCAGAGGGGCATTACAGACAGGTGGTCTGTAATGATCATGGAGGCAAATTGTGCACGCTAAGTGCAAACAGCAGACAGTGGGGAAAAGCGGAGTGCCATTCACCCCTACTGATCCTGCGCAGGGAAAGGCCAACAATGTGTGCCCCTTGCTGATGTAAAAAGCCAGGAGTGTAACATCTGAGTTCCACTGGGGAGGGGTTTTATTTTCTTTCACTAAGTGCGGACTCTGCCACAATCGACACTATGGGCCAACTGGATAGAAACCAGCCCTAGCTCAATTCTGATCAGTAAAAAAAAACAACAGAAACCAACACAGACGATCACCAGCCACCAACGCAGGTGGCAGCATCTGCCAGCAATATCAAAAATGACCATGTGCAGGCCATGTTCTCCACTATCCAAGCTGCCCTTACAAATATCGATGGCAAGATTGACTCTCTCACGTACAGGATGGACAGTATGTCCGAACATATGGACCGACATAGGGAAAGAATAGGTATGGCCGAACTTCGAATATCCAAAACTGATGATGCTCATAACCAAATTGAAACCAAACAGGGTAAGATTTATAAATAACTGGCAGTGTTAATGTCGAAAGCAGAAGATTTAGAGGTGAGATCCCGCAGAATTAACATACGCCTGATGGGCATAGCAGAAACAACAAATATAGGTCCCATGGAACAATATGTAGAGCGGCTGCTGACCCCTCTTCTGGGCAGAGACAGCTTCTCTGATGGATGGCCCATTATTGCCAAGTTATTGAATTATAGGGACCGTGATGTGGCCCTCAGAAAGGCTTGCGAGCTGGGTGCTTTCAAACATGAGTGAATGCAGATTTCTCCGTGTCCTGACTTAACACCATCAGTACAAGAGGCAGGAAGAAATTTGATTTGGCTAAAAGGAAGCTTCAGGACCTAAATATCAAGTATACAATGCTGTGCCCCACCAGACTTAAAGTAATGGAAGATGGCAAATCCAAAATGTATAATGAACCTAAAGACATTCTGAAGTATCTCCAACAGAAAGGTTCGCAGAGCACAAGAAGGAGGTCTCCAAGAGAGTGGCAGGAAGAACAAGCAGCTACATCAGATGTGAAGTAATACCCAGGACCTCAAGAAGGTTGCTATTACCTTTTCCATATTAAAACATTTGTGACACTTAAAGCGCTCAGTTAAACGCAGAACAATTGAGGTACTTCAGCGCTATTATATCACAGAGCAAGACTACAGGGTCTGAACTCATGACACAGATTGGAGTTGCAGGTACCTGTGCATAGCCCGGAGGGTGGGGGTTGCTGGCGGCAATGTACTCAATTGTGCAGTGACCGTGTGTGTGGGGTAGCAGAGACTGTTAATCATTACACATGTATCAGTTCTAGACCCAGACAATCTGGCGACGCTGCCTACGGTCATCTGACAGATGACATTACTGAAGTAAGTGATGTTCTATACTATAATCTATAAGCATCACTGGATGCTCTGAAGTGCTTTGAAAATACAAGATGGTGTCCCCCTTGTAAAATCATGCAAGGGTATCCGTGTTGGGCCGCTCCTGCCCTCTAGAGTGTACCACACCAGTTAGTTTTTTTTCTCTGTTCTTAGAATGGGGTGGCCGCAGGAAAAATAGTATGTTACATGTTTTTGGGGATTGCCTCCGCTGACGGGTATATTGGAGTGGGTGGGGTGCGGGGTATAAAAAAGAAAATTCCTTCCAGCAGCAGAGAGGCAGACAAAGGTATATATGGCACTGTTAGCTTTCCCCAATATCAGCAATTAGAAGATGGCAACAGAAAGATGCATGGCTAATACTCCAAAACATCATAGAACATTGATGTTAATGACATGAAATGTTTGAGGACTCCATAATCCTATCTAGGCAGACATAAGGTGGATGTTGACTGTATACAGTAGGCAAACTTGACAGTTCTCAGAGAACATAAGATAGTGCTAGACGGGCTGCATACAAGATGGCATCATCTTATTCCTCCTATGCCAGAGGAGTAATGTTGTTGGTCAAACAAAATACCCCATTCACGCTCATTAAATCTATCAAAGATGATCAGGGTTGTTATATTATAGTGCAGGGCAACTTCAGGGGCACTGTCTTAACAGTTGTCACTGTATATGGTCCAAATAATGATGACCCGTCTTTCTACACACAAAAGTCAATAAATGAGTACCTAGATGATATAGCGCTGGCATGGTTATTTGATGCACACTGAGTACTTGTGCCACCATTTTACAAGGGGCAACATCATAGAGGCAACCAACTCTCTCCCAAATAATAAGGCTCCGGGCGAAGGCCTTTAATTCAGTGCCTTGATGTTCACAGTTTGGCACCGGACAGGGTTTCCAGAGCCGTTTTTACGATGGGTATCACTATTGTACACTGAACCTAGGGTCAAGGTCAGAATAAATGGGAACACATCAGACCCAATCGATATAACACAAGGTACCAGAAAGGGCTGCCCACTGTCACCAATGTTATTTGCTCTAACCTTGGAACCCCAGACTTGTAAAGTTCGGCAAAAGCACTACCGGTCAGCCTTACAATTTAATCTCCGATATAGTCGATGCATTCACATTTCCAGATTAGCCATTTAAGGGTGTACCTTTGGGTCGATTGGGACATTGTGTTATTTTTAACTGGAGTTGCAGTGTTTCTATGCAGCGTGAAGGTTTGCGGTAGGTGATCGCTTTCTGCCCTGTCAATTATTTGAAAGTTCAAGATGTGGGAAATCAGTTCCTTATCTGCAAATGAGTAATCTATGGTAGATCTTTTATTTTTTAGTTCCCTTAGAGAAAGCTGATGGGCGATCAGTCTGGCCTCGTCCATTAAAGCTTACACATTAAGAGTTCCTCTAGACGGACCAAGCATCTCTTGCTATGTGTGTGGCTTCGGTTTGGATCTGATACATTGCCTACTGTACTTTATTTGATGTTGTGAAGTTGATTCATGTTAAAATCTCCCGATAGTATGTTATTGGCATCTGGGTAAGTGAGTTTTAGTGTTACTAATGTAGATGTCAATATCTCAATTCTTGACTTCTTTTGATTGGAAACTTAATAAATGTAGATATTCAATATTAGCAAGCTGTTATTGGACGGATATTCAAATTTAGTACATTGCATCCAGGACGATTCAAGGTCTATTGCTGAGGCCTGCCATATGAATTAATTGTACCTCTTTCCGGTGCTCCTTTTTGTATGGTCTTGTCTATTTCTTATAAAATCAATAACAAATATTATCACTAAAAAGTGATACTGCTTACACTTGCTAGAATACCCAACGGTGGGTTTGGATCATACTCTTTACTAACAAGTAAAAATGTGTTTTGTACACCAAGATACTCTTTTCACAGTACCAAATCAGATTTGCATCACTTTGCGTCAAGAGGGAATTCCTGGGGTGATCAGCTCATGCACCGACAGTTTTTGACGCAAAACCAACATTTTCCAAGATGGCCAGATAAAACTTTTGGTGAAAAACGTACGCCTTTTTTAAGCCTATAATGGCATTTGTTTATTTCTCCCAAAGAATGGCACCGTTCATAGTAAATGGAACTGTCTGAGTTTGTCTAGTCATAAGAAGTTGTAGTGAAGTGGCGTAAGGACAATCCTCCAGTACAAATCCAATATTTAACAGCGCAAACACACTCTCTTGTACCATCTTGCAAGGTTGGTTATTGTGGAAGGCTTTCTTATTTAAGTGTCAAGGAATGATGTAGGGAATGAGACCATCCGCCAGCCAAGTTTTGTAGCTATGGAGGAGCACAATGCTTGCCCCCTTGTCACCACAGCACAGCAGATCTGTGGTGCTCCACTACATTTCAATAAGAAAAAATATTCCGGGTAACCACTGTGGCGCAACATCTAGAATTGCTGAAATGTATTGTAGTCCCTGAGGGTACACTTTGTGTGGGTCATGGAAGGGCAATGATCTTTCTTCAAAAAGGGTGGAGACATCCCCCAAGTCTCTTGGGGGTCTGGGTCTCCATCCTCTGAATTCAGAGCTGTTGAACTGGTGCATTTTCACTGACACTAAGAACTAACACGTATCTGATCAGTGATCAATTTGAAAAATAATAAGTGCAGGGCCCTGACCAGGCCACTGCAGGTTGCACCACATTGCCCATGACATCGCTGCCAATGGTGGTACCTAAACAACTACTAACCATCTCTCCCACCTGCAAGTGCAACAGAGGTAAAGTAATGGGTGGGCAGGTATCAATACTTTTTTTAATGAATATTGTATTCATAAGCAAACGATGCCCTACTCCTCTCGAAATTACATGAGCAGCGCAACCATGAGGCAGACAATCATCAGTCTGGTCTTGACAATTAAGAGCACCGGATACCAATTAAAAGCCCGCTGCTAATCACCGAACACCACCGGCTCAAATTAATCACTGGATATAGTGCAATTTATCCAATCGTGCTTGCAGTCTCAGTCAGACTGGACACCTAAATAGAGCGCGCACAGACACTCTAACGGCCCTGCAACAATTACATCATCCAAAATCCATGAGGTCATTTGCACTAGACTGCAGCTGCCTCGTGCACTCAGATTCCCATACAATCAGCGTTTCTGCCATTCTGGAAATATTAGAAAAATTTAACATTTACGTTACATTCGTAAGCATTATGTCATTTTTTTTTATCATCTTGCGTAAGCATGGCTGGTTATGCACACCTCATAATAACAAGATTTTTACAAGCTAAAAATTTAAAGCAGAAAACGTTTTAACATGCACATTGTGGGGGTATCCCTTGATGTCCAGTCTCGGCGGTGAAACATTTTCACCTCCAAGACTATCCCACAATAGTGGCATTCTTGTCACGTGTCATTTGTCGAAATGTGCATAAAGGCAGTAAATGCAAAGTTGAGTTACACTCTGCAGTGGGCCCCATAACAAATAAACGAGCTAAAAGTACAAAAAGCACATGATATGGACAGTGTGACATGCCAGGCAAAGGAGAGAACACAGGTACACACTACCATTGATGGAGTTACCCTAATGTCGGTCGTACAGTATAGGTCAGGAAACCAGTGGGGTGATGTCGTATGATACCCATAATGCCATGTCTGAGAGGAGATATATCAGGGCACGAGGTGCGTGATGTAGCGTTTTTGACCACTGGTAAAAGGGTTACTGCCTTGCATGCAATTGGACCTTATCAGCATTTAGCTGTGTCCCTTGTTCCTTCTACAGCCTGCCTAATGTCGCAGTGACTTGACTTTACTTTTGCCAAGCAAGCAGTTTATTTGCAGCGATGTGAAGAACTGAGCATGACTAAACATTGTTGTGCTGGGGTGGGCAAACACGGCACAGGGATTAAACAACAGCGTGCCGCGAGTGGTGTGTGCGAGCGCTGGAAACCAAACACCTTCCTATCCACATCACTTCCTGTTTTTCATCGTGCAAGACTTTTGGCACATGCGTATGATGTGAGGCATTGCACGCTTGTTCATGCACACTACTTTAAAAACAAGTGTTTGCAATGCAATAGAACTTGCATTTCCACAAGTCCTATTTCATTTAAAACCGGGAGTGGGGGTAGGTAAAAAGGCACAAATAGGAGTGCGGGGGGAAGGTGGTGGCCTGAGAAGTCCCGGACTGCAAAAGCGGAGGGGGTGAGCCAAGGGAACCAAGTTGTTTTTAAAGTACAGTGGCCGATAGCCATAGAAGTATACAAATGATGAAATGGCCGTCAGGAGGAGGGACTAACAAGCTGAAAACCAAACAGAAGGCAGCATTTAGGATGTAAGCAAATAAAAAAGATTGGTGGAGAGTGGGTGGAGCTTAGACAAACCTTCCTCGTTATAGTATATACTTCATACCTTGCAAAGCACCAAGCGCATACGCTGCAATGCTAGGCGAGACCTAAAAAAGTTTCCCTTTTCTCGAGGCAGCTAGAGGGACAGATGTGTTCTGTCTGTTGCAGGCCCTTCATTGCAGCCAATCAACAGAGTCGCAAATTGTGACCTGCCTGATTAATATTTACTAGTCAGGCCATTTTTTGACCACCTGCAAACATACAATTTGTGTTGAAAACCTTCAGAACATAAGTCATTTTGCAAATTGCATTACTATTCGGAGGGCATATTGCTTGTTGCTGGTTTGCAAATGTAAAAAGTACGTCAGGCCCGGTGTTCTAATAGAACAGCAAAACAAAAGACATAATGCGTGATCTGCAGATGTTGCATTTTTGCAGCTTGAGTCTGGACATACCTGGGGCATAGTGGGAACTACTTAAAAAGCCAGGTCTTCAGCTTCTTGCGGTTTTCAAAGAGTGAAGAGGAGGCTCCTACCTGTAGATAGAGGTTATTCCATGCTTTAGGAGCAATGTAGGAGAAGGCGCAACTGCCACATCTCGTTTTCCAAATGCATGAGAATTCTGCAAGTAGGAGTCCGGACGTTCTGACTTTGTCCGGGTCTGATGGCTCAGTGGACTAATGTGTCCACTGCAGGGGCCTGTGTTCCATCTCACGGTCACAGGTTCAAATTCTGGTGGGTCCACTAAGCCTTTCATCCATCTGAGGTCAATAAAATGAGTACCATTGAAGTCGGGTAACAATAAACATTATTCAGAGCCAAGATGCCTCTGGGTGAATGTGTTAGGGTATGCTGTGCCAGTGCTATATAGTGCCTTTAAATTGTGAGTGAGGAGTTTTTAATTGTGCTATTTAGTGTATGAGGAGGCAGTAGAGCTCTAGCAGGTGTGGTGTGATGTGTTATGAGTGCGGCATAGGAGTATGAAAGTGATACAATGGACAAATATTGTACTACCATAGATCATTTTTAGGGCTCGCCTGCTGTGCACATGTGCACAGCTGGAAGCTCTATAGGGGCTTATCCAGTCTTTAACCACCACTGGCGATTCCACTGGCGATTTCTTTGAGTGCATGTGCTTTTTAGGTCATTGCGCAAGTGCAAGCCCTAAAAAGCGCGTGCACAATGCCACCAGCCGCCTGCCTGCCTGCCTCGCATTACCACATCAAAGGCAGCTTCTCAGCGTGCGCTCATCCCCTAATTATTCACGGCCGGCCGGCCGTACTTTCAGTTTCACGGCCGCCGGTGCACACTCAGCTCAGGCGCCTGGATTCCTTGCTGCTTGTGGCCTGGACGAATATATTAATCTAACTCTCTCTCTCTTTCCATTTCTCTCCTCTCTCTCTGCTCTGTCTCTGATCTTTCGCTCCAACTCCATACATCTCCCTCTTTCTTTCTCTTTTGTTAAGCTGCCGGCTCTTAACGCTCTGTCTGCAGCAAGGCTGTCAACGATATGCTTCGCTCATTACATTTGTGGTGTAGGAGTGTGCTTGTTTCCGCCCCCTGCCAGCACGAAAAGAGAATCATGACCACAATGGTTTACATAAATATCAACGCTCCAGGTCAATCTTTTGAGAAAATCGCTACCATTATGATTTGTAATGGTGGCTGCAGGGCATTCGCAAAAATATAATTAAAGTCGCAAGACCGTCATGATACTGGCCAATCCTATTCCTGTATATTTACATTCCTACATTCAAGCACATTGGGCTTTACTGAGTGACGCACTAAGGGCCGGTCTCACCAGCCACTTTTCCTCCTGCCCCCCTCTCATTCCTCCTGCAGTGCCCACGCCGCTCTCTCTGCTGTCGCCATGTTGGAGTTCATAGGTCAGTGTTGGCCGTCCTAAATGCCCCAGTCACTTTTTGAATTATATTATTGTAGTTTTCATTGTGTTTTTCTTCTAGCCACTAAAGTTAGCCTAGCGCCGCACCATCACCCACCTCTGCAACTCCTCCCACAACACTGCCTGCTAAGTACACAGACTGTTCGCCAGTATGTGATGCGACTGCATTTCCTCTGACTGCGCCGCAGGGAGTTGTCAGCTGCTTCAGGTTACTTTTGACAAATCAGGAGAGGATAAAAGAAACCACCAGTTTAAGCACATGCACAAGTAACTCTACGTTACGTCTGCCCCACCATCCATTCTTGATGCAGACAGAATAGTTGCTAAACATTATGTATGTGCTACGTACATAACTCTGCCTTATTAAAAAGAATTCCATTTTAAATAACGCTTGTTACAGTTGTACTAATGTACCATTAGTCTAGACGTTAATTCCATTGGCACAGCTTCTGGGAGCTCGCATTCCATCATCAAAGGCATCAGCCTCGCTCTGGCCTCACTTCTCCTCCCCCCTAATTGCTCTCACTCTCCATCTCTTGCCACACGCATCAGTAGGCAGCCCACCCCCTCCCTCTCCATTTGTTTCTATGCCTACTGGTTTTGCAGCACTTGTGAAATCCTTCTGGTGGGTGATGCAAGCGAGGAACATACGTGGTGCACACTCAGCTCAGGCGCCTGGATTCCTTGCTGCTTGTGGCCTGGACGAATATATTAATTCTCCCATCTGGTAGTTATTGTTTGCTGTTCATTTTTTGGGGGGTGATGGGCTACGACACAGTGGACTTCCCTCTCTTTTTTTTAAAGGTATTAAATGAGAAGAAAATGTGTAGAGCAAGAATCGATCATCTAAAGGAATTTTTGCCCCAGCCGTGAACAGGAAATGCTAATTACCATACATCCCTCCAGAATCATTTGCGCACAAAACATCGTGTTTAGGAGGCTGACAGGTAATAGAGTACAGTTCGGAGTTTTGCTCCTGCTTTCTTATTGCCCATTGACACTGTGGTTTGCACACTCTGTCAATTTGTTTTTTATTCTACCACTGGGCAAAGTACCATTAGATGTGTGCTTAAAAATATCAGCAGTACTTATTCACTCGTGCACGGCTCGCTCTTGGATTTATTTTTATTGGCCATTAACTCTGTGGTTTGCGCACTCTGTCAATTTTTTATATTCTCCCATTAGGCAAAGTAACATATGCTGTGGGCTTAAAAATATCAGCATTCGTTAATCACTCGTGCATGGCTTACTTTTTTTTATCACTTGTGTTTTTTGTTTCTCTCTCTCTCTCTCTCTCTCTCTCTCTCTCTCTCTCTCTCTCTCTCTCTCTCTCTCTCCTTCCCTTCCCTTCCCTTCCCTTCATTTACTCTCTCTCTCTCTCTCTCTCTCCTTCCCTTCCCTTCCCTTCCCTTCATTTACTCTCTCTCTCTCTCTCTCTCTCTCTCTCTCTCTCTCTCTCCTTCCCTTCCCTTCCCTTCCCTTCATTTACTCTATCTCCCCTTATTCCCTCTCTCTCTTTGACTCCCCTTCATTCACTCTCTATCACCTTTATTCTTTTTCCTCTTGCTCTCTTTTCTCTCACTCATTCCCACACTTGACATGACCAACAGTGGGCGCTTCTTACATACAGGTACAACAGAGCGCGCATCTCACACAGACAGGAACAGGGGCCACATCTCACACAGACAGGAACAGAGGATGCTTCTCACACAGACAGGAGCAACAGAGGGAGCATCTCACAGACAGGAACAACAGGGGACGCATCTCACATAGACAGGTACAGGGGGCGCATCTCACACAGGCAGGAACAGGGGGCACAACTCACACACACAGGACCAACAGGGGGCGCATCTCACAGACAGGAACAACAGACATCTATCTATCGCCCTCACTCTATCGCCCTCACTCTATCTATTTATCTATCGCCCTCACTCTATCTATCTATCTATCGCCCTCACTCTATCTGTCTATCTATCTATCTATCGCCCTCACTCTATCTATCTATCGCCCTCACTCTATCTATCTATCGCCCTCACTCTATCTATCTATCTATCTATCTATCTATCTATCTATCTATCTATCTATCTATCTATCTATCTATCTATCTATCTATCTATCTATCTATCTATCTATCTATCTATCTATCTATCTATCTATCGATCTATCTATCGATCGATCTATCTATCTATCTATCTATCTATCAGACTCTATCTATCAGACTCTATCTATCAGACTCTATCTATCGACCTCACTCTATCTATCTATCTATCTATCTATCTATCTATCTATCTATCTATCTATCTATCTATCTATCTATCTATCTATCTATCTATCTATCTATCTATCTATCTATCTATCTATCTATCTATCTATCTATCTATCTATCTATCTCCCTCACTCTATCTATCTATCGCCCTCACTCTATCTATCTATCTATCTATCTAGCGCCCTCACTCTATCTATCTATCGCCCTCACTCTATCTATCTATCTATCTATCTATCTATCTATCTATCTATCTATCTATCTATCTATCTATCTATCTATCTATCTATCTATCTATCTATCTATCTATCTATCAGACTCTATCTATCAGACTCTATCTATCAGACTCTATCTATCGGACTCTATCTATCGGACTCTATCTATCGGACTCTATCTATCTATCTATCTATCTATCTATCTATCTATCTATCTATCTATCTATCTATCGCCACTCACTCTATCTATCACCCTCACAGCATCACTCTGTGCAACTATTCAACAACAACTGGTTCAAATATGTTCTCTCAATGTTTCAAGCTTTATTACAATTGTCACAAAAATGTTAATTTTTCACCTCTGTTCTTGGATTTTCGACACAATAAAATACACTGAACATAAGTCTAAGTCACGTACATACAAAACATGTTGCATTACAAATGCTATAGGTGTCACATTTGCAAAAGTTAAAAGTATTGGCATTGTTAATGACAAAGCTATTCATTTTGCTATTTTCAAGACCAACATATAAAAATAAAATTGTCATTTCAAAACCAATAGATCCAACTTTTCTAATGCGAGACCTATTGCATTTCCAATGCTTGTTAAGATGTGTTCACAGCAAATATTTGCAATGTCACTTGAGCTACATTTGCATTAAATTGCCTATCAACATCCACTCATACAGGCATCTGTATACCCATTCTATTGAAATCAGTTTACATTTGGGCTATTATAGTTGCAATTCAGACATATTAAAACTAAAGTTAGAAATAGATTCATATTTTATATGAGTACCATAGTGATTCAGTGGCTTATGAGTTAGTTTAGCATTACCCTTCGTGCAGATAAATGAATATAGGTATTTTGTGGTATCTTCAGCTTTACGCGAAAGTAGTGCCATGAACATACAAGAAAAGTCATGTAAACAAATCAGTTTAAATTTTGGGAAATTCGTAAGACAATGCTTATTCAATTTATTTTCTTTAGACATTCTTTTGGAAACACAATTAAAACATTTAATGCGTATTAATCATACTATACCATTACTTTTTTTAATCTAAATTTTAAAACTGTAGTGCAAATTTCTCTCTTGCCCAACGTTCAGCAGAAAACGTGAAATTAAATCTAAGGCTAAATAGAAAAAGAAAAAATCCCCTCTCATAGATGTACCTGCGAAAGGTCCAATGTTAGTTCAGTACCATTTGCACAGAGCAGGCAATGATCTTAGGAACTAGATCTACCCCCTCAAGCTGTTGATGGAAGGGCACTCACTGATATCTTCTTATCTGTGGAGCACAGGTATGAATGCTGCTTACAATCTTATACTGTGTGGGGGGCCTTCTGGGACCAGATCCCAGAAGAACCCAAGCCTATGAACTAGGAATGGGAATTAATGAGTGAATACGAAAACAATAGCAATTATCTACACAAACAGGTCATTGGTTGCAAAATTCAGTATCCTCATAGGATGTGCACCTTTGGTGTCAGATCCCTAAATGTCAGGATGCTCGGAGCCAAGATAAACATTTGGAAAAGAAATAAGACAGAAAAATGAATAGGTTCACAAAAGGATTGTAAGAAATTTAATTACTAATTAAGGAGGGTTCAGGGTGAAGTCAAAAGCAAACACTAAGTTAAACTGCGCTGAACCCTCTGGTAGCTTGGCACAGACCACTCAGGTTTAACTTAGAGGCAATGTGTAAAGTATTTGTGCAACACTTCAAACAGCAACAAAATAGAAACACAAGGCAAAAATGATCCTACACCATATTAGAAAAAATTAGAGCACATTTTAATAAATAAAACAAGAACAACGCTACAAAAATCTATCAGTAGAACCAGAGAAATGCAATGTTAAAGTGAAATTGTTAGATTTGGGGGTCTCTAGTTAGCACAGGTAGGTACTTGTGATAAATAGGGACCCTTTCCTCTAGACAGGGTAAAGGTGTACACTCCTAGAAGAACCCCTGCTCACCTCCTTGGTAGCTTGGCACGAGCAGACAGGCTTATCTCAGAGGCAGTGTGTAAAGCATTTGTGACCACATACAACAATAAAGTGACAACTCTACAGATGGACACCACACAGGTTTTATATCAAAAATAAGTATTCTTTAAATAGTCTCAACACAAGACCACAAACGACAAAAAAACACAATACTGTATTTAAAATGGTAGTATTAGCTTAGTTCTGTTCAGTTCTTAAAATGCAACACTTTAAGTCAATGTACGTTACGATGCGGGACGCTTCCACAACAAAAGTGTTGCAGCGATGGAAATGCAGCAAAGTTCTGGTGCAAAGAAATAAAGATGTTAAGATCTTCCAGATGCGGCACGTTTCTCCGATGTTGCGAGAAGTCTCGCCTCAATGCGTCAGCTGCAGCAGTGACATCCTTGTTCAGAAATACGACGACAGCGGCTTTGGCGGCGACACTATACTCCCTTGATGCGAGATGCTTCCGCTCGATGCGACAACTACATCAGCGATGCCCTTGTTCAGAGAGGCGACAACAGCGGCTCCGACGGCGGCACACTTCTCCGTGGATGCGAGGCGCTTTTCTTGATGCGGTGCAATGCGTCAGCTACAGCGGCAACATCATTGTTCAGAGACGCAACTGCAGCGGCTGTGATGGGGACACGCTTCTTTTTCGGTGCAAGGCACTTCTCTCGAGGCGGTGCATTGCGTCAGCTACAGCGGCAACACCCTTGTTCAGAGATGTGGCGGCTGCGAAGGTGACGCGCTTCTTCCTCTTGAGTTGCCCTTCCAGCTCCTTGTGGCACGCAGTCCCTCAGAAGACTCAAAACAGAAGCAGGCACTTCCAAAGAACTCTTGGGGAGCTAGGAGTTGAAGTCTGTTGTCCCGGAGACTTCAGCAGGAGGCTAGCTCTTTTCTCAAGCCCTTGGAGATCCTTCACAAGTTGAATAAAGTCCACACAAAGTCCTTTCTCCTTTCTTTGGCAGTCAGGCAAACCCTGCAGGCCAATCCCCTAAGCAGTACTGCAGCTTAGGGATAGTCTCTCCTCAGTTTCTTCAGGTCCCTCTCCTCAGCAAAGGTTTCTTCATTTAGTCCAAAAGTGATCTAATTTCTTGGGATCAGGTTCCCAATATTTATACCCCAAAATCTTTTGTCCTCTGAAGGTGGAGGGGCCTTTGCCCAGTCCAAACCGGTCCTGGAGAACTCTGTTGACAAGCCTCCTTCTTTCCTTTCACAGTGCAGGACAGAAACATCAGACAACCACAGGAGGTGGAGTCAGCATTGTGGAGGGAAAACACAGCCCGGTGCACTTTGTTGACATGATTGCTTCTCTTATTTAACAGTGCAGGTCAGAGACATAAGCCAGACCACAGGAGGTGGAGCCGGCATTGTGCAGGAAAGGCACCGCCCTATTCAAGTCCCAGGTGCAACTCCTCCCACCCATCTAGATGCAGATATCACTATCCACCTCTGGGCTTACTCATTCTGTCTCCGGGAATCCCCCAGCCCTGTTACTTAAACTCCAGACAAGGAATATACAACCTAGCAGAGACAGGCTTTACAAGAAAACACCTACTTTCTAAAAGTGGTATTTTCAAACACACAATGTTAAAAGCAACTTCGCTAAAAGATGTATTTTATCACTCTGAGTTTTGGCATACTAAACTCGAATTTCTACCATGTTCCCTGAGTAAGTTAGGATTATAAAATGTAATAATCTAACTGCCCATTCTGGCCTATGGAGAACAGGTAGCCTTGCTATAGTGAAAAACGAAAATGGCTGCAATTCACTATTAGGACACGCCCCATACATCAGGGCTTGTCCTACCATATACTGACAATGCACCCTGCCCTTGGGCCTACCATAGGGGTGTCTGATATGAAAAAAAAAGAAGGTTTAGGGACTGGCAAGTAGGTGCACTTTCACAGTCAGCATGGCAGTACCAGACTGCACACAGGCTCTGCAATGGCAGACCTTAGGCACACTTTTACAGGCTGCTTCTGTGGGGGCACAACCATTGCTGCAAGCTCACCATCAGCATTTGGATTACCAGCCCTGGGTACTCCTGGTGCACTGTAGTAGGGTCTGACAGGTAACCCAAACCAGCCCATCATGGAATCACTAATACATACATCAATTTACAATAGGGAGAGCACATGCACTTTAGCACTGATCAGCAGTGGCAAAGTGCACAGAGTCGTAAAACAGCCAACAACAGGTCAGAAAAAATATAGGAGAAAGGCAAAAAGTTCAGGGATGACTCTGCAAAAAGGGCCAAGTCCAACAGAAATTAACCAAATAATCACAAAAACGCCAGCTGGGAATATCTCGTCATGCTAGACCAGGGCAAAGTCACAGGTTCAGGTGGACCACAATGGAGTATGAGCTGGCTACAGGGATTCAATAGGTCCTCTGAACGAGAGTACCTTAAATCCTGAAGGGGTGAAAGCTGTCGCTTTGAGGATGCCTTGCAGATCCGAGGCAATGCATGGATCAGGTCGACGATACAGCTTTGCAGCTCTGGGGAGCTGCAAGGCTGCAATGCGAGGTTCCTGAGTTGCCTTTGAGGAGGCCGTCGAAGAGGGGGCTTGCAATACAAAGTCCTGAGTCATGGATGTATTGCACACAGGCTAGTTCCAGAGAAGCAGCAAGGCCCTAAATACATTGTCATCAAGGCTGCCGTCGACAAGGGGCTTGCAAGGGGCTGGCAATCTGAGGGCCTGCATTTAACATGCATCACACAGCTGCAGTTTCGATGAGGCTGCGGACTGCAGAGCGAAGTCCTGGCCCCAGGAAAGTCCACACAGCAATGGCAATACATCAGTTCTGCTGAGGGTTAGCAGCACACCAGAGGAGATCAGTAATTTTTGCTGGTTCCACAAAATGACAAGCAGAGCAACTTTAGCCCCACTTCCAAGAGTCCAGAACTGGGATGGGACCACTTAGCAGCATATCACTCAGAGTCCAGGTGCTCCAGGTGCTGGTTACATGAGACAAGCCTTGGGAGTCACTCTAAAGGTCCACGGTACAGTTTGAAAGCACAGACTGTCTCATCCAGGAAAGAGAGAAGCAGGTCAGTAGATAATCCTAGCAGGCAGCAGTCCAACACAGTGGCAGTCCTTTCAGAAGCACTGCAGGCCTTCTTCCAGGCAGAGTCTTCTACAGATCCAGAAATATCCTGAAGAATTGATGCCTGAGGCCTAATATTTATACCTGGGCTTGAAGCGTATGAAACTTCCACAGGATTCCCTTTGAAGTGCATTGGTTTCCTGCCTCCGCTGCCCTGGCTCCAGAGTGACTACAGGGGTGTGTAATCCTTTGTGTGATGTCAGGCCACTGTTTTTTCGGGTGTAAATAGAGGATTACCCAGCACTGCCATACCATCCTGCCAGTAATGGCCCATCTAGGCACATCTAAGCTCTCTATTGTGTATGGCTGTCTAGGAGGAATAGACAAAGACCAACTGCCAATTTCACCTAGGTATGTGACCCAGAGACAGGCTTCAGTCACTAAATGGCTAAGACAGGGAAATGGCAACTTTCCAAAGGTAGCATTTTCAAAATTGTAATTCAAATCTGACTTCACACCCTACATGAGATTTTTATCTACTCCTTTATGAAATATATCCTTATTAAATGTAATAGGGAAACTCCAATGTTACTCAATGGTAGCGGTGGGCCTTGCAATGAGTGAGAAAACAAATGTAGGACTGTTTCACTGTCAAGACATGTAAAACATAAAAGTACATGTCCTAATTCTTAAATGTAGTGCATCCTGCTCTGGGGAGGGCTGTTTAGGGCCTACCTTATGGGTTACTTATATGTATTCAAAAGGAAAATTTAGCCTGGCGAAAGGTTTACTTAGTCAGGTCCAATTGGCGATTGAAACCTGCACACACAGGCTGCAATGACATGCCTGAGACATGTTCCAAGCGCTACTTAAGAGGGAGGCAGAATAAGTGCTGCAGGTCCACTAGTATCATTTAACTTACAGGCCTGAGCACATGTAGTGCCACTTAAGTAAGAAATAATTGGTCAAATAAATATGTCAATTGGGGATTAACCAATGCTACCTTGTTTTTAGGGATTGAGCACACACACTTTAGCATTGTTTAGCAGTGGTAAGGAACATAGAGACCTAAAGCCATCAAAAACGAGATCAGAAAATATCAAGAAGTAAGGCAAAAGGTTTAGGGGAAGACGACCCTAAGGATGACAGGTCTAACAGGAATAAAGACCTAGGCGATAATTTATTGCCAATTTTGACATGCACATGATCGAGTGTTGCTGCACATGCTTGGGTCCATGATGGAGTGACTTATTCAAATATTGTCTACAAAGCTCTCGTTATGAGAAGCTTGTAATTTCCTATGTAAATCCTAAGACTTTCACACATTTTGAGTAATTTATGTTTTTTCTTGCACTAATGCTTGTTGTGTTGTTTTCATTTGTGGGTTACAATATAAAATGTCTCATCTGAACTCGGGTTTGTGCAGTGGCTTTTTGGTTTAATATACCATTGTACAATTGTATAACCCTCCCTTTTAGAAACTGCTTGGAAAGTATCAAAACCTTTTTTTAGAGCAAACAAAGATTAGAATGCTAACACAATGAATTAATTATGATTTAATATCATAGGCATTCAAATAATAATCAGACCCAAAATTGATGATCATATATGAACATCATGCTGATGAGTTTTTGTCTCAAAATGTATTTTACTTTTTTTCATTTTTTGTGTGTGTGTCTTTGGTAAGTGACAAACAGTAACAGCCAAAAATGTCTTCGTCCCTTGTGGCAGACCTACACATTTATCCAGTCCCACGTCGCAGGGGATGTGGGACTGGATTATCTTTGCAGTTTCACGGTTTGTAACATGTACTTTAGTGGTCAGCTGAGAAGGGGCTATGGAATTGGCTATATCACTGGAAAAAGGTTTCAGTAGGTCTGTGCAAACCGTAATTATTGGTGCCTCTTGTGTGTGAGCACAAGTCTGGAGAAAGCCTTTGGCTGAATACTTTATACTCAATATAGTTAGTTTATTGGGCCCTACATAAAATGTATCCAGACACCAAATGATTACAATATCAACACATAACTGGACAAAAAATGTTCCGCAAGGCAGTCAGCAATTCCGATTTGGGAGAAGTTTGCAGCTCTCAAGAACAGCCTTCATAACGTAGCATCATTTGTAAAGTCGACCTATTCTATACATTTAAAAAAAGGTTTTTGTATGCGTTAAAATGGAGAATGGCACCCCTTCTGCAGAAGTATACTGTCTCTGCTAAATCTAGACCTTTTACATCCAAGACTCTCCTGCAGGATACTAAACACAATGACCTAGTTAGCTTTGTTGAAAGTTGCTTTAGTGACAAACACAACTTATCTGGATATTGTTCTAACAGCCAAAGAACCACTTCATATCCCATAATTTAGAGTATCATGCTTTGCGAGGGTTAATCTCTAAAACTCTTTTGATCGGTTTACCCATCAGGGCATGCATCCCTGCCTATTTATTGTCTAGTGACACATCCTGCAGAAATAGTAGATCGGAATTTATGTTGCATAAGTAATCTAGTCCATCTGCTGCCTTTTATGATATCCATGCAGAGGCATATCATTTATGGGTGTAGACTACACATGCCTGATTATGGGAGAAATGATCCTAGTCCAAAATTCCTGACATCTGCCATCCTTGCTAAAAATGTTCTATGCCATAAGTATCATCTGGTTCTGCATTAGCAATACACATAGAATATCTCTCAACTATTTCTAGTTAATAATAGTAATGCCACAGGTTACTCACAAACCATCTCGAGAAGAACTGGGATCCATGGCTGTTCTCTCAATACCAGATCTGCCTTCTGTCTCCTCACCCAAGCTGCAACTCGTGGTATCAACGTGAATGCGGAGAATACATAATTCAGCCCTGTTGACCAGTCCGGTAGAAATGCTTCCATTGCTTTAGCCAGTGGGTCTGGTCTCCAGGTATAAAACCTCTCCAATTGCCGTTTCAGCTTAGATGCAAATAGGTTTATTTTGCAGGGACCCAATGGATGGAATCACCCATGGATGCAACTGCCGATCAATCACATCTGTCTGAAACTTGGGGTTCCATTCTGCTACTACATTGATCTGACCTGAAATGAACTCCACCACATCGGAGAACATATGTTTCAGGCACAGAATGTCAAACATCCTTGGCTAGCTCTGCTGAAATCCTGGGTCTGGTCCTGCCCAATTTCTTTGTGATTCTCACTGTTAAGGTTTTGTCCACCCTCAGCAATATGCAACATTTTTTTTTTCTTGAGTGATAGACACTTAATGGCAAAAGAATGGCAAAATAACCTAGTAGAATTTATAAGCAATAGAAATACAGGTCTAATTCTTCTTGAGGCATCAGCCTTCTTCATAGATATCTCCACTTCTGATGCCCCAACCCCATCTGCTGGCATCACTGGGAGCCGACTGTGGCTTTGCCTTTCCATGTTTCCATGTGTTCCTTCCACTACATCAGCCCCGCTCTGACAGAGGAATGGGTTTTCTAGGCCCCTCTTGTACTTATACCAACTTGAGACAGAAAAGCCAGATTGACAACAACTACCCTGCAATCCACCGAGTATCCCTTAAGTAAGATGTGTTCTAGAAAGTGACTTCTGCATATCTTTTTGAGCAATAGAGTTAATGGTTAGCAAAGAAACAATAGCTACATCTGTGTTTGCACATTAGAAGAAGAAACAAGTCAGTCTCGACTTCTTTGGACAAAGGTACTTTCTATTTTGTGTCGCTCTGCTCTAGTTTGAGTGTTCTAATCTTTCCTTACATTTTGTGAAGCTCTGCCTACTATTTGAAAACAATAAGTAATGTCATGATATCAATTTCACGAACAAACAACTACAAACTTAGGGGTCCAAATGAGGATTCAATTATGCCGGTCTCAATGATCTAGAGACACAATACCCGATAAGGACTTCCAAATGATAATATTGATCATTACAAGACTGTTGATGGGAATCCTACACCAGGGGTGACTCACGTTACTGGTTCTTCACATCTTGTGATCTGGTTTGTTAGTATTATTATTGTGTTCGTACCCTTGTACTATTGATAGGGCGTTGACGAGCAGAGGATTACGATTGAATCCTCATTTGGACCCCTAAGTTTGTAGTTGTTTGTTTGATTCCTACGGGGGATAATACTTAGGCCCGGTCGGTAAACATCCCTCTAGCCCTGTATTAGATTGTCTTTTTTCTATCAATTTCACGAAGCCTCGTTTTTTATTCAAAAACAATTAGAGGAAAGACAATTAAAACCTTTATAGAAGAAAACATGCATTTAGCCAAGCAAGCTGAATTATCACATCAAAATGAATAACACATTAATTAATCTGCATTTATATCTGAAGCACGCATCTGAATAAATAAGTAAAATATCTTGTATGAATGCTACGAATATCTATACACATGTATTTATGAGATATTGCGAATAGAAGAACGCAACTGTTCTGTTATGATATAATGGTTGAAAATAAATTGCGGCTGGGTTCAAAAGAATTCAAGAAGCTGATCAAAAAATATTTAATTCAACCTACAAATAGCAGCCAACAGCTTCAGAGTTTTGGTGTAAACTCATTTATTTTCTCCAAACATAGATGATGGTGAAGTGCCACAAGTCTTTCAAAAACATGAGAATGTTGAGACCAGGGTGTCTTTAGGGATGTTGAGGTTGAAGCAGAAGCATTAGGCAAAGTAACACCAATTGAACAATGTAAATGCAGAATAAGAAGTTGATATGTTCTTCATAACAATATTGAATAAATCCAAGAATGCAGATACCGTTGGTATACTGAGCCTTACCAGACTTGGAAGAAATGGCTAGGACCCGTTGGAACCGCTGGATCATCATACCGCTTTTATAACTATAGACCATTGTATCTCAATGTTATAGGCGTGATGCACTTTCATCGGTCAAATTATGTCCCCCAAATCAAGGGCCGTTATTGGGGACTGTTCCAAAGAATGTCCTAATAAACTGCTTCAAAACAGATCAGGCATAGAAACGCAGGTCTCACTTGTGGAGTTTGAAGCATGTGAAATGACATTCAAGCTCTCACTTATCCTGTTCAACAGGTATATTACAAACAACAACGTTGTTCAGTCAGATAAAACGCATTTTTATGCACTTTGGCATTCATTTTGGCTTTTATTTTTTCACTAGGGTATTACTAGGGGGATTCACTGAGTCTCATTGTGCCACTGAAGTGACAATTTTTTGTGATTCTTCAGAGGTGTAAACTGCAAAATCATATCTATCAAGCCACGCAAAGCCACTTTGAGTGGCTTAGAATGCCTTATAGATATGGAGTAAATTGCCGCGTAGCCTTACTATATGCTCTGGAGGCGTTCCAGGGGCGCTGCAAATGGTGGTCCCACACTACACCCATGGATTATGACGCTTCCATTGATTTACAAGACCATATAAACCGGGTGATGCGCCAAAACCTTTTGCCTCCCAAGGTGAGGCGCAACGAGGAGGAATTACTTTGTTTCTCTAAATTGTTCCTCTTTCCATGAAAGAGAAAGCGGAAAACACCACTGAGGATTGATTCTGTGCGGGAAGGTACTCCTTTCTGCACAGAAACAATCCTGAAGTCATCACAGGCACATTTGCCCTATAACGCATGGGTGCCGGCGTTGGCTCTAATCTGACTAGTCTAGTCAGCGTGGGGAGAAAGGAAAGGAATGCATAGTATTATATAAATGTGGTGCATTCCTGTCCTTTCACTTTGGCATAGGGCAGCGCAGCAGGAAGCTGGCTTGTTATGTGATATATCAATAATCTGATATAGCATGACAAGAGTCCAGTGGTTCCCTTACTCGTGGACTGGGGCTTGCTATGCAATCCCAAAGTGCTCTATTAAGCGATAGTACAATTGAGCAGCCTTACGTTTAACACAACAGAGTGCAAGACATTTGCAAATGCACACAATGATTAATAAATGACAACACAACTCAAGAAGGACTTCCACACCATTTTATAAAAATAGTCGGTATCTTTATATATGTTTAAGCATCAGAGTAAAATTGTTCAGGTAGGTATATTCCTAAATATTCATTATTTTCTTTTTAAAAAGTGGACACAGTGCAATTTCTGATTTCTTCAATGGTATTCAATGAAAGGCAGAACACGTTCTGCAAACAGGTACAGTACATTCACTTACAGGTCTAATCTCCAGGAGTTAAGTTGAATAGTGGGCAGTGTCCAAGGCAGTACCAACATTACACCACCAGCGGCACAAGGACGGTCGGGTGAAGGGTGCGAATCAGCAGCAGGAGCCCAGTGCATTTTGATGGGGATCGTCTCTGTAAAAAGATGCTGCAAGCTCTGGCTAGGAAGCCATTTGTGCTGAACCAGCAAGTGGACTCAGGCCTTGCAAACGTCAGGGATGCGGGAACACCTTTGGTCCTCTTCTCCAAGGACCAGAAGTGACGGGTGAGAAGGTGTCATTAAGCGTGAGGCCAAGAGGGGTGAAACCACAATGGACTCGAGCTCTGGAGGGCTGGAGACCCATGTTGGCACCATCGGCGCACTTCAACTTGGTCCTGAGGCCACGGTTGAGTAGTTGCTTCAGGTGTCAGGTTTTGGTGGTTCCAGAGGCCTCAGAGTATTCTCCTGTTGAGTTCTTTCGAACAGGTGAACTGTTCACAGAAGGTTTTGAGTCTTGTTCTAAGGCAGGCAGTCCTCCCAGGTTTCTGGAGTCAAAGCTGCAGAACAAGTCGACTGTGGTGCCATTTATATTATTTTTTTATAATTTGTTTATTGAGTTTTTTGAGTATACCATATCGCATTACAAACATCTGCATTTGTATACAAACTTGATGCATCATATGTGGGACACAATGAAGACAGCATTGATTATACAACACAACAACAGTACAACAGTACAAATTATACACATTTTTTCATATTGGCCTCCCTCTGAGGTCCTTTTACCCACCACCACCCACAAATGCATGCTACCTGCAGCACACCCAGCGTCACAGACTTATTCATATTGACCCATTTCATTCAGAAAATCAAGGTGCTCTGCAAGATAAACATACTTTGGTCTGGAAGACATCGGCAGATCTTCAGCCTATGTGTTTTATTTCTCCTTACAATAAACAATATCCTTAAACCAAGAAGCAACAGTAGGCACAGATTTTCCTCCCCAATGCTTGGCCACCACCCTTTTGGGTAGCAGTAAAGCAGCAGCTGCAAGCCTGTGATTGCATGCCTTAAGTGTTGTACAGAAGCCTAAAAAGCACATTTGCGGGGTGCATGCCACTGTCTCCCTAGTAATCTTTGTGAGGTGCTGTGTGACACTAACCTAGTACTGCAACACCGGGCGCAACCCCAGGCCAGATATCTGAAGTCCTCACCTTCCTCACCGCACTGCACACACCACGAGTCCCCCCGTAATCCATTGCTATGCAATCTGTCAGGCGTACAATACATTTGATGTAGAAATTTAAAATATATAATCCTTACATTACATTTCGATGTGAGGGGCCCGTCAGTGCACAGCAAACTGCCCGATCCTCCTATGATCATTGCTCCTCTAACTGTCCAGCTCATTTTTCATATGCCTTAGATGTACCCATCTGGTTTTCCACCAATGAGACCCCATACAGCTTTGTTATCAAGCTGTTTCTGTCTTTACTGGTTAGTAGTGGCTGCAGTGCCTTTAAAGTCAGCGGCTCTATGGGGTATTCAGGATATTCAACCCGTACTGCTGCACGTAGCCTCGCGAATATAAACCCAAACATGGCAGTATTAGCTCTTTTAGCAGTAAGCTTTTCTATGGTGACACTTTTGCCACCTGAATACAAATACCCTAGTGCGGTTATTCCAGCTGACTTCAATATTTCTAATGCCCTCTGTTTCTGAGTATCAGAAATACCAGGATGAGCATCTATTGACAAGGCTGGTGCATAAAAATGTTCCCTGACTGCTCTGCGCTGCAGTTCCTTCCACTCGTGAGTGGTTCATGCCACTGTATTATTGTGAACTCTAGAGTTTAAAGGCCAAGAATGATGCAGCACGGCTGACAGCAGGATTGGGTGAGCATCATCTGCCTCCATCACTGAATGCGGCAAAAAACTTGGCGTAAATTGGCAATAGTGCGCAAACTGCGCCTGTACACACAAGAAATGTAGCCTCAAATCCGGTGCTTCAAAACCACCCCTCTAATACGGCTGTACCGTAACACTCTAAGTGCAGCGCGGCTGTTTACCTGCCCACGTCAGAGTCAATACACATGTCTGTAAGGCTTTGAAAAATGACTGATTCAGTACAATGTGGATGTTTACAAAGTAATACAAAAACGTAGGCAGAATAGTCATTTTCATCACCGCAATATGATCCGCCAAAGAGAGCTGTAGACGTACCTGCCAACCACCCGTTCAGTCAGCATGGCCATAGTTCATTTGGACCAAAATGTCTGGGTCCCTGTGTATTCAAACACCCAGATATTTAACGGCATCCGGGACCCACTGCAAAGGGAATTCCAACTCATGCGCCATAATGCCTTGCGCAGGGGGCAGTATTACAGATTTACCCCAGTTGATATTCAGTCCATTAAGCCACCAAACTTGACATACTCCCTGAGTAAGGATTCGAGATGAACCTCTGGCTCGCAGACATACAACAACATATCATACGCATACAATGATATGGCTAATGGTCTTGCTCAGCTATTTCACCATATTCGGTATTTAATTCCCTTATTTTCCCTAAATACTCTATCGGTGGATTGATTGCATATTGCTGCTCACAATTCTGCAGTTTCACTCAATACCCTGTTCTGGAGTGATCTCAGGACCCCAGCCTGTGCGCCCAAGCATTCTCCCCTTATTATGGCTCTAAAAGACTCCCACAGTGTTCCCGAGTCATCAACCAATCCGACGTTTTCCTGAAAGAAATTGCTGATAGCTGCAACAATTGTGGCGCAAAAGACTTTATCCGTCAGTGTCTCTGGCTGAAGACCCCACAGAAAAGGGGGCTTAACATAAGTTGGTGCAGCCATTTCCAACACCACTGGTGCATGATCGGATAATGTGTTCACTAAATGTGACACTCCCTCCACCCAGGAACCCATCATATTAGAAATCAGCCAGTACTCCAATCTGGACCAAGAGTTATAGACGGCTGATTTGTAGGTACCCTCTTTCCTGCCTATATTCCTCATCCTCCATTAATGCCACCCCAGCCATGATCTCTCTAACAACATTCGCAGCTTGCTTGCCATGCCAATCTGTGGCTGCCGATCTATCCTTCCCTGGGTGCAAGTAAGTATTCATATCCCCCCAAAATAATTTTCTATGGGTCGGGTGCCCTCAACCTCCTCCACACATCACTGTAATAGGAAGGGTCATCCATATTTGGGCCTTGACTGTTTACCAATACAACCATTGACCCTCCCAAGGAGCTTCACACCAAGGCGAGCCTACCTTGCTCGTCAATCTCAGCGTGGAGAAAGCTAAATGGGGTACCTTTTTTTACTAGTATCATAACTCCTCTGGAATATGCAGAGAATGACGAGGGCACATCAGTATCCGCCCACCTTTACTAATATTTGATTTGGTGTGTTTAGACAGATGGGTCTCCTGCGACAAAGACATTTTAACATTATGCCTATCCATATATTCAAACACCTGCCTTATCTTCCTTGGGTTATTGACGCCCCGGATATTTCACGTCATAATTTTGATTATACCGCCCTGAGATGCCATCTATGGTAGCATGGTTGTCTGGCCCAAACACCTCCTTATCATTGTTTCAATGTACACCTCCCTCCTCCCTGTGTTGGTGGATTCAGGTAGACCCAGAATACGAAGGTTATTACAATGAGACCTCGCTCCAAGATCCTCATTTTTCGCTTGAACTACCGCAAGAACCTTCTCCATATCTAGGCTTTTAGAAACAACTGGCTGAAGAGTGCCCTCTGTGGGGGAAATCTGCTGTTCAGCTTCACCTATTCGTACCCCCTGCTTATTGAATCTGTGGTGAAGTGGTTCATTTGCATATTGAGGGCATCGATCTTGCCATCTATCGACTGCAAGCTGGACTGCATTGCCATTAATGTAGACTTCAGAGCACTATGGTTTTTTTTGTGAGCTCCTGCTCCGAATCTGATGTAGCCTGCTGCGAAAGACTTGATCTGTCAGTGCCTCTGGCTGAAGAAGCCACAGAAAAGGGGAATTAGACAGCTTCCGCCCCTTGAAAGTTTGGCACAATTGCTGCTTGTCCGTTTTCCCCATCCTGAAAATGAGGTATAGAACTCCCAGCTGCTCACAATTTAAGCACCAAGTGTAGCTTAATGAGGAAACTGCATATAAGACTAGGCCACTCACAAGTATCCACCAGCCCAGCCATCAGCAAGGTTGCTGTGACACTGATGCTATTCACTGCAGTACCCTCAGCCTCCAATGACTCTCCTGGCAAGTTATCACCTCCCACAACTCCAATGGCCACGGTCTCTATATCCTACATGACTGTCCATTCTATACAAGCCACACTGCAGCTGCACCATGTGGTGCCCAATGCAACAGGTAATCTCTCACTGCAGCTGTATGCACTTCCAGGCATCTACCACAACATGTGCCTCTGAGTGGCCCTGCTGTGGAATCTCATGTCAGTGAACTTCTGTCCATCCATTCAGGGGAGTGTAGACAGACACTTTCAGATGCCTGCTTGTTATATATCCACTTGCCCAGGCAGCACTAATAACTCCCCAGGCACAACACAGTGGAGCACCAGCACACTCAGGCCAAATGGAACCACAACTCCTGCCAGAGCCACCGTCCAACAGATGCGTCTCTCCACGTGGCCCCATCTCCTCTTACACAACGTGTGCTCCACACCAGCCACAGTTCCTCGATCGCCCACAGACTAGGGCAGCGATCGACTCCACCCCCACTCCGCTGCCGCTGACTCAGCTCTCATGCCTGGCGGCTGCTATTTTGTCCCCTCTGCTCATGTTTCACCCCTGCAGCCCACTACCTCAGCAACATACAGCGCGAGGAGGCTCCAGTCCACAGAAACACCTCGGCAGCACACACTGTATCTATGTGTTCACATCACAGTAGCCCACTTTACGGATGGTACTACCCTGGAAGTGGCATGCCTACATGATTATCCAATTATCCTGCCTGTTCATGTGCCAATTGGCCTCTGTACAGGGGGTGGCTATCTTTCCTGTCAGGGGAGCCAGTTTTGCATTCAAAAGGTGGCAGCTTCTTTGAACCTCACCAGCCCAAGGATGCTAATCAGCAGGTGATCCAGGTGGAGTGGGTTTTACATCCTCTTCCTAGACAGGACCTTGTTCTGGGCCTCCTGAGAGCAAAAGCTCTCACCCTAGGAGGTTAGAAAAGTATCTCTGGTGGCAGTCTGGCAGAATCCAGCCAGCAAACACACCAAAGGCTGATAGGTTTTCATGGGGCACCTCTAAGGTGCCCTCTGGATTCAATAATTGATAAATCCATCTCTGGCATTAGTGTGGGTTCACCAATATGATATGTTTGATCACAAACATCCCTATCTTCAGTGAAGTCATCATATAACTGGGGGACCCATATTCACCAGTGTCCAGCACATGTTTTAAAATGGGTTCCCTGGTCACTTGTACTGGTAGTAATAGGTCTGACTGGCACAGAGACATATCTGCCCATGCAGGTCTGCCCTCACAGGTAATATTAAGCACCCTGCATTAAGGCTGTCAGGCCTGTTGTAGGCTTGACTTGCAAATATTACATACAGTGGTTGGGACATGGCACTCAGGGATGTGTGACATGTTGTGTTTTCACTTTTGTCTGCACCAAGACACGAAGCCTGGAATGACAGTCTTACATGTGCTTGGTGAAGGTTTCTAGAGGGGCCCGGCTTTTGGACATGTACTGCATCCGCTGGAACGAATTTCTCTGCTAAGGGAATGGAGCTTGTTGTCAGAGAAGTTGAGGGGATAGAGGGGCTTATTGCTCCCACAGTTGGTCCCAAGGAATTAGGGAACTGACCTTCATGTGTCAATGGTGGTGTGTCTTTGTGTATGCCACTGTAAGCACCCAGCAATAATCTCCTCTCAGCCTGATATATGTATACAGATATTACGGAAGAGGCCCTTGCTAAGAAATTATCCAGACTAGTTAGATTTTTGCTCCGTCGAGGTGTGGGCAGCTTTCCTCCCCTCATGCGTGTGGCATTCTTTTTCACCATTTGAGGTCCTTTACTTCAATCAAACGTTAGACGGGTGGCCCAGCCTCATCCTGGCTCCGCAGGTGTGGACAGGCCCGCCCTAGCTGGACTTTAAGCGCCTCCCGGCGTTTGCAATTGACATTGGCGGTGTCCGCGCTGCTTGGGTGGCTGGAGGTTGTGGTTGCTGCTCCACGCCGGTCACAAAAACAGCAGAAACTACAGAGACGGGCTAAGTTATAATGCAGTTTTTATCTCTACGGAAGTGCAATGTCTAGGGGCCCAATTCACAGAACTAACTTAAGACAAATTCATAAACTTACTACTTTTGGTATTCACAGAAGTTAGGATTTTGTCTTAAGACAGACTTAAGACAAAATCCTAACTTCTGTGAATACCAAAAGTAGTAAGTTTAGGATTTTGTCTTAAGTTAGTTCTGTGAATTGGGCCCTAGATGATCTTCTTTAACCTCTCCACTGATAAGAAAATTGCCAGATATACATATAATGTGCATATGTATTTGTTGTAGGTATAATAAAGCTGGCCTAAATTGAACAAAATCTAAACCCTTCAGCAGCGGTAGAATGTACATCTTTATTGGTACATAGTAAAAGCCACTATAAAAGACAAGATGTAAATCAGATTGGTCAGAGAAATGGCCACAGGTACAATATTAAAGATTGAACAATTCCCATGCCTCATCCAAAAAAGCAATGTACATATGAATTGTATTTAGAAAAAATCCAGTTAACCAAAAGCGGTGAAACCCATTATTTACGCAGCACAAAAAAGGTTGAATACTAGTTGGAAATAATATTACATATGCATGAACAGATGCTTTGCAAATGTTAGCTGTAGTGCGCTCACAAGGAGGTCATCGGGTCTTTCTTACTGACCATTCAAAAACCTTGAGGATCCATTAAGTAGTTTTGTTTACCCATCATACAAAGCAAACAAACCATGCTCAAACCAGGAAATCTTCTAAACCTATCCTGAGATAGGCAATCTCTGTTCAAGTCCCAATTTAGTTCATTTTCAGTTTTTGATTAAATTGCATGCCATAAAAGAAGAGGGCAATTAAAATAGAATCCTCAATAAATAGCATACCTAGCTCTTTGTGATAAATGTGGGTTTTGCTACTCGGTGGGGTAACTAAAATCTTCTTTAAATATTTATTTTCCACAAACTGCAACAGAGCTGTACAGTCATAGTCGAGCAAACACCTGAAGCTGCTTTATTTTTAAAAAGTAAAATTTCCTTAACTGCCAAACTTCCTAGTCAAGCAGAAAATCTATTCACAGCATATAAACTTCTCTTGAAGTCCAATGTCTTATTAATCACATGCCTGGGCCTAGGATTAGAGGAACTAAAATTGATCCCCTGATAGGAAAGCTTTAGGTCACCATAACTTTTTTCCCCTGAATAAAAAATGTTCTTTCTTCATGCCCGGCCCCAATATCACAATGTATGATTTTCTCCTATTAACTTTAAGACCTAGACTCTACATACAAAACAGAAAACGATCCTAAACTATCATAAATACACTGTAATGCATTACTAGTGTGGGTCATTAATCCAGCATTGTCTACATATAATAAGTTTGGTGTTGGATGGGAAATAATATATGGCCTATCTAACGAACTAGCAGACAGAAACATGTCTATTCCATTAATGTATAAGGTAAAAAGAAAGGGTGCTTGTTAGAACTGGGGTCTCTAGTTGGAAGAGGTATGTACCACTGTCCAAATAGAGACCCTTGCTTCTAGTCAGGGTAAGGAGGAAACACTCTTTAGATAGCTGTGGTACTGTAATTCCGGACCCTGCTGTTCCACCGGTACCGAGGTCCAAACACTCGTATCACAAAATATCGTCGTGCCATGACGACTTTGGTATCAACGAACCGGTAATGATTAGGACATTATCCCTATGTATTTGCGTCGTGATTGAGTGATGCTAGCACCCTTAAATCGTGGTTTCCGTTCCGAACCCTCAGACTCCATTTTGTAAACGCCATCCATCTTATGACTTGCCCTCATATGGTCAATCGATTAGGCCGAGTTTGATCCGAAAGGACACGTCCACCGTAGCTGACTTCCCCATGACCTGGCTGAGCTGACTCCATTGCCTCCAGCCAAACCTGTTTTGGCAGCTCCTAGCCCAGTGGCCGAGTAAGATATCATCAAGGGTCAACATGCCATAAACCATTCACTACATACAGACCATGTTTTCCATACACATACACCTGTCCATGATTCTTGTTTATGACCAGTTTTACGATGGGACGGTGCCCCGACCTTATTGGTGTTTCATCGATATCTGATCAGAATTCTGGGTCTGGCAGGGTAATCCATCACGATCCGGACATCTAAAATATGTGCTGACCAGCATGACTTCGCTCTTTGTATTATTGTAGAAATATTTGTATAACCATATCATAAACTCAAGAATTCTTGCCCGCAGCTGTTATTTCTGTATATAAGGAGAAGGCTGGTTCTGTAAAGACGAACAGTCTCCTGAGAACTTACAGCCCGTGCTGTTGTAATTCTAGGACACATGTTACTTGGTTGCAACCAATAAAACTTGATCTCTGACTTCACCTAGAAGACTCTTGGTTTCTGTGGTCCAGAACAGGGAGAACTCAGAGGTCTTCGGGTGTGATCCCCTGGCACCACCGGGTCTCTAAAAACCCGGCACCTCAGTTGGCGCCCATAGTGGGGCGATATCAAGCGGTGACGGTCCAAGCCAGATGTTCGTGAGGAGCTTCGTGTGAAAATTCCGGAGGACGGCCAGCCACTTCAGCGACCCCTGCATGTCGACGTGGTTCCGAAGGTCTTTGCTGCGAGGTTCCCCGCGTCCCGACGGCTACGAAGGACTGCTGCCCTGACTATCGCCCTGTTTTGGACCCAGTGTTCCTTGGTAGAGCGAAACGATAGAAGAGTCCTCTGGTGACGTCACCGATCTTCAATATTCAGTTAAGTATAAGTGGAGCGTCTCCCAGTTCTTAGTTTGGTTCTTAGTTTTGGTATCCCAGAGATACGGTTTGTATTGGTTCTTGCAAGCACCAAAACCGAGGGATTCGTGTATTCACAACATTATCATAATTAGATAATCCCTTGAAGTTTGAAGCTAGACTAGTGAGCAAAGATGCCTGGTCTTAGCAGACTTGGAAACTTGTTTTGTCTTGGTTGTAGCAAGGATTCCCGATTAGAGGATTCGTGTCCGGTTCCTCCGATTGGAACTCCAACATATGAGTTATATATAAAGCACAGAGTAGGTCCTATCACATACAATGAAGTGTGGATAAAATACACCCGCAAGGATGGTGTTTAAGAAGAAAGCCCGGCCGGCGATGTTTGACTCTTTTTGCTTATGGCGCAAAGAAGCCAAACAGAAAGAGATAAAGATAGCAAAGAAAAATAGAAGAGGCATGTCAATGGTGCAAGCCGCCGTTGCATACAGGGATAATGAGGAAGAACAAGAAAGTGAACGAATGCATAGGAGCAAGAAACTAGCAGTAGATAAATGCTACCCGATGTTGCCCCATGAGGGAAAAGATTCAAAGGGAACATCAGAGAAAGATCCGTTAATGTCCCATTTATTGAATTCACCACCCCCATATACATCGAGTATCATTGGACCCCCGAGGCGTATTGTTATACCGCGCCCGGCGCACGAAAAGCAGCTCTTGCACAAACACCAGCTCCTCTTCAGCTGGTTCCCACTTCTCCGGCGCAGCCTTCTCAAGGACCGCCGCCTTTGCTACATACTCCATCTACTTCTACAACTTTCCCTACCGCTCCACCTGTTTATCCTGATACTACTTCTGCTACTTCTTCCACTTCCTCTGCTATTGCCTCGACTTCCTCTTTACATCAGCCTGTCTTTTCTGGCGCATCTGCCTCGCCGCAAGCTTCTCCTTCTGTCAGACAGAGAGTGGCAAGCACTGTCACTGGTCTATTCTCACCTTTCTTTGGGTCGCCTAAAATGACCCCTAAAACGGGACGTAGACAGTTGTGTAGTCAACTGCCCGACTACGAGGAAAGAGAAGTGCTAAATGAGTTAGCACGCAAATGGGTTACGGACACTGCTAAATATGATGTTCAGTCCGTTATGGAAGTTTTCCGTCAGTGGGATGCGCCCACTCAGAGATACGTATTTGAAGAGATGTGTGTATATCTTTGTGAGGATTTGGAGACAAACGATCCCAAGCGCAAAATGCAGGAATTATTCCGCATGCGTTTTAAGTTCTATGAAGGTATGATTGTAGGTGCCGACGTTGAAAAAGCAATAGATCTGTTATTATCCCATAGGAGTAAGGGAAACGTCTCTCTAGATCACTGTATGGAGATGATGTGTCAGATAGGAAAAAGGCGCGACAGTACCCCATGAGAGAGGTTCCTCCAGTATGGAGGGACGGTGATGCGAATGTAAATCCACCATTTCTGACGCATTTTCAGCGTTTATGGGTACATGTCCCCTGGAAAAGATCTGAAGTTTTAGCACTCAAACAGACACTACCTGATCCACGTAAAAACCCAGCTGGGTACTACAAGGAATTATCACAGACTGCCAGCTCATGTATAATGAATTTAGCAGATGTAGACATGCTGTTTGGGAATGTTGTTCCACAACCTTTATGGAGTAAGATTCGTCATACAGATCATGATCAAGAACTAGGTGATTCATGGGCTAACATTACTGCCACAGATGCTAGACAAGTCGGTGGTTCTAAACAGAGCCTTTAATAGCAGAACTTCCCGGTAGGATTATCGCGTACATGAAAACGTTAATGCCTGAATTACGTGTAAATTGGGACAAGCTATCTGCATGCAAGCAGAAGAAAGATGAGAATGTGTCTGACTTTTTCACAAGATTTGAGGAGACCTTCGTCGACCACAGTGGTCAGGATATGGCTACCGAGGGTGGCCGAAGATTGTTTGTAGACAAATTTGTGCATAATCTACTTCCTGAACTGTGCAATAAATTGAAAGATTCAGAGAGTGCTTGGGCTGTTTCCACTTCAGGGCAGATTTTAGCCACAGCCCAGTACTACGAAAATAGACGCAAAGACGAGCTAGATAAGGCAGACAAAAAGACTAAAGAGTTAAAAACTAAAGTTCTTCTCCAGCAAGCCTATCCGCCTCACACTCCTAGTCAGCCCAATTATCAGCAACCACAGCAGTATTCGAGAAACTTGCAAGGAAACAAGTTTTCCCATCAGCGTTCTCCGTATGGCCCGAATCAATGTGCCTATTGTAAAGAAGAGGGTCATTTCAAAAGTAATTGTCCAGCTCTTGCACGACATTTAAACGGTGTTTCCGGCGTAAGAGGTAGAGGTGCTCAACAGGCTCCTAGAGGTAGGGGCCGTGGTAATTTCTCCCAGAATACCACTTCTTTTCCGCCTCAAAAATCCATGAATAGCTTTGACCAACAGAATAATGCGTCTTCCAGGTCAGCTCAGTACTATGCAGATGACTATTACGCAGAAAACGAAAATGAGGGTAATAATTGCTAGGACAGCCATGGACAAAGAGAGGGAGTTGTTTCAGTTCCAGTAGATCAGAATGGACCTTACGTCGAGGTGATTACATCCGGAGTGTCGGAACCATTTCTGCTGGATACTGGTGCTACAAAAAGTTCTATTATGCACTCAAAACTTCCTGGCGCACCTTTGTCTGGCAAAATGGATGTATCAGTAGGTTTTTCCGGCGCCCCTGTTAGAAACCCGATTTCCAGTCCCATGCCCCTTTCTGTTGGCCCATGCGAATTAGAAGCACCCCTCATTCTTAGAACAGGTTGTGGCGAAAACTTGTTAGGTTTGGATTTGTTAAAGAGATTATATGCGACTTTGTACTGCTCCCCTTCGGGAGTACAGCTTACTGTAGGAAGAAAAGTTATTTCTCCAATGTATTTGGCAAATGAGAATATTCCAACCGAATTGTCATCCCTTCCGGATGAACTTTGGGCGAATGGCACTAATGATGTAGGTCGTTTGGAGATAGCCCCGTACGTCATAACATTGAAAGCTAATGTCAGGTTACCACGCATTCCCCAATATAGAATATCAAACGAGTGTGAAAAGGCTTTGATAGCGATCATTTACGATCTGATCGAGAAAGATGTAATCGAAGAGACAACAGGCAACATTTGTAACAGTCCTGGTTTGCCTGTCTTAAAGCGTACCGATCCTTCACAGCCCCCTGTGTACCGATTTGTGATTGATCTCAGGGAAGTGAATAAGATCGTTGTACCACAGTTTCCGGTCGTCCCCGACATTACTGCCTTATTGACAATGGTTCCAGCTTCAGCCACTTGGTTTTCGGTGATTGACCTGAAGAACGCCTTCTTCAGCATCCCGATTGCCGAGGAGAGCAGAGACATTTTTGGCTTCAATTTAGGAGGACGAAGTTTCTGCTTTAAACGCGCTCCTCAGGGCTACTGTGAAAGTCCATCAATATTCAGTCAGGCTCTGAAAACACAACTAGACACGATTGTTCTGCAGGATGGTGCGACTTTAATTCAGTATGTGGACGATCTACTGATCGCTGCAGACACCGAAGAAGTTTGCAAACAAACGACATTGTCAGTGTTACATCATTTATGTGACATGAAGCACAAAGTCTCGCTTTCCAAATTACAATTTTGCCGACAAGAAGTAACCTACTTAGGTCACATCTTATCGAAGGAGGGAAGGAGACTGACCCCAGAAAGAATACAGGCAATTGCAGAACTGAGTGTCCCGAGGATGCAAAGAGAAGTGCGTGCCTTCTTGGGCATTACATCGTACTTTAGACAATGGATACCGAACTTCTCACTATTGGCCAAATCTTTGCTGGCATTAATGCGTAAAGACACACCCAATCCTTTGCCTTAGTCTGAAGATTGTCAGACGAGTTTCCATAAGTTGCGTGAGGCATTATGTTCGGCTCCTGTGTTGGGCAACCCCGACTACAGCAAGCCTTTTACATTATATGTCCATGAGAAGGAAGGTTGCGCATTATCAGTCCTGATGCAACACTTTGGAGACAAACAACGCCCATGTGCGTATTTCTCTGCGACTCTAGATCCTGTAGCTAAGGCATTACCAAGTTGCTTGAGGGCCACTGCTGCAGCAGCTGTCTGTATTCGACAGTCTGCTGGGTTAGTCATGAATAATACTCTGATCATTATGGTCCCACATGCAGTAGATATCCTATTAAACAGGACGAAAACACAACATCTAACTAGTGCTCGACTATCCAGCTATGAATTGACACTGTTAGCAAGTCACATTCACATAAAGAGGTGTGATACACTCAACCCTGCTACGTTATTACCCATTCCAGTAGAGACAAATGAGGTTGAAAAACATGATTGCTGCTTTAGGACAGAGGAAGAGACAAAAGGGAGAGTAGACTTGCAGGACACTCCCCTCCCAGAATGTAATGATGCATTATGGGTTGATGGTTCATGTTTCAAGTTGCCAAATGGTGATACGACTGCAGCATATGCCGTGACAACATTACACACGATTGTAGAGACAGCTCGCATCCCCCACAATTCCGCGCAAGCAGCAGAGTTAGTCGCACTCACAAGAGCGTGTGTGTTGGCGAAAGGAAAACGAGTGAATGTGTATACTGATAGCCAGTACGCCTTTGGCGTAGCCCACAGTTTTGGAAGATTGTGGCGTGAACGTGGGTTCCTGACGTCGCATGGTGCAAAAATTCAACACGGCCAGCTAGTACACGACCTTCTCGAGTCACTGACCTTGGCCCTACAAGTTGCGATTGTGAAATGCAGTGCACACAGAAAGATTCAAGATGATGTTGGTCGAGGGAATGCATTTGCCGATGAGGTCGCGAAAGAGACTGCAAGGAACACGATGAGTCGGATGTATGTTGTAGGTCCTGCTAGATGGACCCCTGATGTGTGTATGTGTGAGGATACCATCGAAAGCGTGAAATCTATACAAGCTGACGCTACTGAGAAAGAGGTGAATGAATGGAGAGAAAGCAAGAATAGATTAGATGCGAATGGTTGTTGGGTCGAACTGTCAGAACATCAGCAATGGATGTTACCTAACGCCTATGTGCTTGCAGTGGTGACGATGGCCCATGGAATGGCGCACATCAGTGTGAAAGGAATATGTAAGCTGTTGGCCCCAGTATGGCAGAATAGTGGAATCCCAAAATGTGCAGAGAATCTGGCCAGAAACTGTATGGTGTGTTTGAAGCATAATCCCGGTAGGGGAACCCCAACCCCAGTTGGTCATTTTGCGCCTCCAACGTACCCGTTCGAGGTCTTGCAACCCGATTTCATTCACATGGAGAGGTGCAATAAGCTGAAATATGTCCTTGTTGTCGTTTGCGCTTTCTCCAGGTGGGTGGAAGCGTACCCCCTTAAGGACAACACTGCATTGTCAACTGGCAAAGCCCTTGTCAAGGAATTCTTCCCTAGATTTGGCATGCCTAGAATTGTCTGGAGTGATAACGGAAGTGAATTTGTGGGACGAGTGATGAAGAGAGTGTGTGAGTGTCTAGGCATCCACCAGAAATTCCACGCTGCAAATCACCCCCAATCGGCAGGATTGGTAGAGTGCTATAATGGCACGTTAAAATTGAAATTGGCCAAGATCCAAGCCAGCACAGGTCTCAAGTGGCCAGACGCCCTGCCTTTAGCACTCCTGTATACCAGGATGATTGTCCATTCCAGATTAGGACTTAGCCCACACGAGATCGTGTTCGGGCGCCCAGCAAATATATGGGGAGTACCGAGGCCCAGAAAGCTCAGTGAGATAGAGTACCCTGCACTGTTTGACTATTTGCACGAATTGACAACTAAACTGCATGCTTTACATCAACAGGTCCACGGCTCCTCTCCACCGGCGTCCGACGATCCAGGCCACACCATCGAACCTGGCTCCTGGATCCTAGTTCGGAACTTCAGGCGAGCAAAGAACGAGGAGCCTCGCTGGACCGGACCTTTCCAGGTCTTGCTGTCTACCCGCTCTGCAGTACGTGTCCACGGAAAGAAACACTGGGTGCACGGCGCCCATTGCAAAAGGGTCCCGCTGCCCCTTCCATATGACCGGTGGGTCCAGCTAGGAGTCGCAGACTCGGAGACAGAGTTCATACCTCACTTTGTCCCCTTCAGCGATGCACGATTAAAAGGAACTGGTACCGACAAAGAGAGCGATTGTATTCTGCAAGGATCTGTGCCACCGTCAATGCAGTTGGACACTACAGAACCTGAAACATTGTTTAAAGATCACACCGTACCTGGGAAAGAACGATATAATCTGAGGTCAAGACCAAGGAACTGACATAATCAAATTAGTGCGATTTTCCCTTTTTCCCATGAACTATTTTTGATTTTACAGCTCTCTCGCCCAGGGAACTAGCTCATTTTTGATTTTCGAACCGCCATCCGGTTCTGCTGCTAGGGCCGCGGTTGAAGTCTGAGGAGTGCAGCCGGGGACGCCTAGGTCAACGGTTCTGGTCCGTCTGAGGGAATTACCCCGGACTGGACAGAGCGCACATCTTGGCAGAAGCAACCTCCCACCGCGGGCAACAACCAGAGGATGGAGTTTCCAAGGGTAGAGATACCTGCTAGACACGTGAACTTTAACAAGAAAATATGTACTGTAATGGCTAGCAAGAAATTCTCGATAATATGTATTTTGATGATATGTAGCATAACAATGTTCTTGATTGGTTATACTTTATCCACGTTTCAAGTCACCTTTGTAAACAACACTCAGCCAACACCTCCTCCAACTGTTTCTTTACACTCCTTTCACCCTCTTCCTGAACACGAGTCTGCCAGAAGACTAGAGTTTGTAAATAACTCCTTCATCCAGCTCCTACACCAGCACAAGTCTATAATGAACACATCGAATTGCTGGGTCTGTGGACTCATGCCGCACACGACAGATAAGGGTATCCCTTACTTCGTCCTGCCATTCAGCTATTACGGTTCTTTGTGGGCTTTCCAGACCATGTTCCTGTTCTCCCTTGAACCATATGTTCAAGGGGAAAACTCAAATAACACGGCACTAGTGGCAGGAATCAAAAATATGAGTAGAGATATTGACACGGTCGGAGCAACTCCCAAGGATGAGTTTACCCCATACAGTAGGTAGAACATCACCAAGTATGGGATTTCCTTAAGTGGGAGCCGGAAATCGAAGAAATCCTCCCCAGTTTGGATCGTGCCCCACCGAGGTCACTTATGACTGCAAGGTATTGGCAGGGATCCCAAAGCGCAGTTGGGGAAGAGCGTATGCACAGAAACATATGTGTTTGCCTCCCGAACTTCCCCTCCATTCTTGGCGGCTAAAGGCACCTATTTCGTCTGCCATGACAAAGCCTATACATGGTTGCCCCCTGACTTCTCGGGCACATGCTTTATCTCATTTCTGCTGCCACCTACCTACACGGCCGGGGCAGATTACCATCGGACAAGGACAGTTAGGGGTGTCGTGAGTCAAGACGGCACTGCGGGTCAAGAGTTTGGAGACTTCGCAAAGGGTTTTCTGCCATTTTGGGGGCCTATGGTGAACAGCAGGAACATTCGACAATTGACGAGGATAGTTGAGTCCGCCGTGACTGAAACGGCCGGTGCCCTTAGCAACTTGACAGCTGAGTTTCAGTCGGATCGACTTATGACCCTTCAGAACAGGGTTGCCCCAGATGTCATACTTGCAGACCGTGGTGGTGTATGTAGAGTGATCCAATCTAGTTGCTGCAATTTCATCCCTGACAATGCTCCGACAGTGTACCAGGCCATCTCCAAATTACACAAAATCTCTGACTCCCTTCACGTGGAGAAAGGGGATTGGTCCCTGTTAGGGTGGCTGTGGGAGCTGATCTCTGCCTGGGGATGGAAAACTCTGATCTTCATCGGGATGATCTTAGCCGTTCTGTTTATGTTCTGCCTGTTTGTATAGTGCGCTCCTGCAATATGTGGCCTCTGCGCTACTTCATGTGTAAGGAAGCCTGTATCAAGGGACGAATTGAGCAACAGAATGATGCTACAGCAGCATCTCCATGAATTCATCAATACCGATTTGGACTCAGATTAGCATGAGTTATTGCCTAATATGAGGGCAAAAGGAGGGTCTGTGGTACTGTAATTCCGGACCCTGCTGTTCCACCGGTACCAAGGTCCAAACACTCGTATCACAAAATATCGTTGTGCCATGACGACATTGGTATCAACGAACCGGTAATGATTAGGACATTATCCCTATGTATTTGCTTCATGATTGAGTGATGCTAGCACCCTTAAATCGTGGTTTCCATTCCGAACCCTCAGACTCCATTTTGTAAACGCCATCCATCTTATGACTTGCCCTCATATACTCAATCGATTAGGCCGAGTTTGATCCGAAAGGACACGTCCACCGTAGCTGACTTCCCCATGACCTGGCCGAGCTGACTCCACTGCCTCCAGCCAAACCTGTTTTGGCAGCTCCTAGCCCAGTGGCCGAGTAAGATATCATCAAGGGTCAACATGCCATAAACCATTCACTACATACAGACCATGTTTTCCATACACATACACCTGTCCATGATTCTTGTTTATGACCAGTTTTACGATGGGAGGGTGCCCCGACCTTATTGGTGTTTCATCGATATCTGATGGGAATTCTGGGTCTGGCAGGGTAATCCATCACGATCCGGACATCTAAAATATGTGCTGACCAGCATGACTTCGCTCTTTGTATTATTGTAGAAATATTTGTATAACCATATCATAAACTCAAGAATTCTTGCCCGCAGCTGTTATTTCTGTATATAAGGAGAAGGCTGGTTCTGTAAAGACGAACAGTCTCCTGAGAACTTACAGCCCGCGCTGTTGTAATTCTAGGACACATGTTACTTTGTTGCAACCAATAAAACTCGATCTCTGACTTCACCTAGAAGACTCTTGGTTTCTGTGGTCCGGAATATGGAGAACTCAGAGGTCTTTGAGTGTGATCCCCTGGCACCACCGGATCTCTAAAAACCCGGCACCTCATAACCTCTGCTCACCCCCTTGGTAGCTTGGCACAAGCAGTCAGGCTTTTCCAAAAGCAATGTGTAAAGTATTTGTACCAACACTCACAGTAACACAGTAAAAACACCACAAACTGACTCCACAACAGTTTAGAAAAATAAAGATATTCAATCCAAACTACACAAGACCAAAGCAACAAAAATTCAAAAGAATTCTTAAGGTTGCAATAAAATAATCCACAGTTGCGTCATGTTTAGCCAACAGTACCTTTTAAATGCAACAAAGTTCCAAAGCAGAAGCTGGTGCTGTGGAAAACAAGCGAAGAATTGCTCCTGAGACCCTGGGGAGGCGATGCGACAACCCCGCTGCAGCAGCCGCATGTTGCAACGAAACCAGTCTGTATGGGGAGGAAGGCGGACTTGTATGGATTCGGGTGCGTGGGTTCCGTAGTAAGTTTTCTCTCGCAAAGGCATGATGCGATGATCTTTGGAGTTGCGATGATCTCCGGGGTGACGATGCGCAGACCAGCGGTGATCTCGCTCTTGCAGCTCCTCGATGTGATGGCTTCTGCGATGACACTTGCAGCGAGGTGATGCGGTGCGCAAGCAAACGGTGTGGCAATCTCACCCAGCGACGACAGGCTCTGCAACAAGACTAGCAGCGATGGTAATCTTCCCGCACCGGTCTGGTGTGTCCCGCAAATGAGGGATGCAACTGCTCTGGCAGCGGCAACAGGCGCTGTGGTGATCTCGTCCTTCGTAGCGGCGGAAATTTCCTTGCACTGTTGGGGATGCGCTCCGCAAGCGAGCGATGCGACAAAACTTGAAGAAAGTCTTTAAAAGCTTGGTTTCCAGCTCCCAAACACAGGTACAACTTCCAGAGGCACCACACATGGGCCACGCACTCCAGGATGAACGGAACTCTCTCATTAGAGTTCAGGGAAGCTGGGGGTGAAGTCCTTTTTTTTCCGGGGACTTCAGAACATGGAGCCAGCTCTTCTCAGGCCCTTGGAGATTCCTTCAAGACAGGGGGCACAGCACAAAGCAATCAATCAATCAATCAAGAAATTTGTATAGCGCGCTACTCACCCAGAGGGTCTCAAGGCGCTTGGGGGAGGTGGTTCCGCTACTGCTCGAACAGCCAGGTCTAGAGTTGCTTCCTGAAGGAGAGGTGGTCTTGGGTACGACGGAGGTGGAGGGGGAGGGAGTTCCAAGTCCTGTCTGCCAGGTAGGAGAAGGATCTTCATCCCATGGTGGCTCTTCGAATGCGTGGAACCGCGGCGAGGGCGGTGTTGGTCGATCGCAGTTGGCGGGTGGGAGTGTAGAAGGTCAGTCTGTTGTTGAGGTAGCTGGGGCCCAGGTCATGGAGGGCCTTGTGTGCGTGGGTGAGGAGATGGAACGTGATTCTCTTCCTGACGGGGAGCCAGTGCAGGTCTCTTAGGTGTCCGGGGATGTGGCTGTGTCGGGGGATGTCTAGGATGAGTCGTGGGGAGGCGTTCTGAATGCGTTAGAGTCTATTCTGCAGTTTGGTTGTGGTTCCGGTGTAGAGGGTGTTTCCGTAGTCCAGTCGGCTGGTGACGAGTGCTTGGGTGACCGTCTTCCTGGTTTTGGTGGGGATCCATCGGAAAATCTTTCGGAGCATGCGTAGGATGTTGAGCAACACCAGGACAGTCTTCCTTCTTCAGTTTCAGCTTTCTCCTCGGCAGAGGTTCCTTCTTGATTCCAGGATGATCTAATTTTCTGTTGTCAGGGGTCCTGTACTTATACCCCAAAAAGTCTTTGTTCTCTTTGTGCAAGTGGGCCCTGAGCCAGGTCTGAACCAGTTCTGGGTGTTTCTTGAGCACTTTATTTTTCTGGCTTCTCCTTTCCTTTCAGAGTGAGGGGCAGGGTCATCAGCCGCCCAGCAAGAGGTGGAGCCAGCATTGTGTAAGGCAGGCACAGCCGTATTCAGGCCCAGGTGCTATCTCCTCCCACCACTCAAGTTGCAAATGCAGTCTTTCAGCCTAGGACTGACTCAGCCAGCCTCCTGGGGAATCCCCAGCCCCTGTCACTCTCTAACCAGACAGTCAATTCACAAACAGGCCAAGGCACACAGAAAGGTCAGACAAGAGAACTGCAACTTTCTAAAAGTGCTGTTCACAAACACAGGATTTAAAAACAACCTTTCCTAAAAGATGTGTTATTAAATTCTGAGTTCAGGGATACCAGACGTTTATGTCCTATCTTGTTCCTATGGGAAGAAATGCTGGTAGCCAACGAAGCCAGCATCCCCCAAGATATCCTATGGAGCAAGATAGCCTTGCAGCAGTGAAAAATGAAAATGGCTGTAATTCACTACCAGAGCATTTCACTTGCACATGTACATGCTCTACCTTTCACCAAATCAAAGTAGAGAGCGAGGACTAGAAAAGCTAGTCCGGATCCCCAGGATTATATGTAAAAATCAAATAGGACTAGCTATGTTTACAGGGGGGAAGGGGACTCAAATAAGTACGCAAGCTGGCAAACCTGTTGGTTTGTTCATGAAGCCCTCACCCACCAACCTGGTTGGTGGCATGCTTCATCATCGGGCCCACCGCAGTGACACCGAATGTGCTTCGACGCCAGATTACTGCGGAGCTGGTATATTCTCTGAGTGTGCAGTGTAGTGAGTGAGAAAGTGAAGTTAAAAACTATACAGTGGGTCCCAGTACCCGAGGGTATATAAATACGTTTTACTAACTGGGCCCCTGTTAGCAATAAAAAGGCAGTTAGATGCGTTGGAGTGCAAGTTAAGACCTCCTACGTCCTGTGTGGTCTACATGTTTCAGCCAGGCCTTTTTTAATTTAAAACTGGCTTTCCTCAGGACCAAGTCAGTATGTGTATAAGGTGCAAGTTAAATAAAAAGCTAAATTATAGTGATTTTGTTATTTGTTTATGTGTCGCACTCTCTAAGGTGGGATTATATGTTAGAGGGGGATTCCCTCTATCTTTGACAGGCTATTTGCTGTCAAAAGCTTCCTTGGGTCACCTGGCAGAGAAAGAGACCGGAATTCCCGGTCTAGATCTTCCTTGGACCTATCGTCCTTCTGCAGTGCCCGGAACGAGTTTATTGCTAACAGGGGCCCAATCTGTCTTAAGTCTGTCTTAAGTTTGTCTTAAGTCTGTCTTAAGACTAACTTAAGACAAAATCCTTACTTCTGTGAATACCAAAAGTAGTAAGTTCATTCTGTGAAGGCCAAAATAGTAGTAAGTTTAGGATTGAGTCTTAAGTTCATTCTGTGAATTGGGCCCATGAAGAAAACATTTGCATTAGTCACTGCCAAGTATACAAAGGTGTGACCACCTGGGCTGTACAAGTTTGACACAACATGGGTTTGTGACGTTTTTCTGCTGCTTTTCTTTCTCTTTATACCACCTCATTTGCTTTTGTTCATGTATTGTGGAGATGGAGAGCCCAGGCGCAACCTAATGCATTTTCAATACTGTCTTAAAGAGTGATCCATACTTGATAAGGACCTCTTTGTCTCTTTAGGGCTAACATGTGCCCAGCCGTATCTGTTAGAAACTCTCTGGGTCATGTTAACTGAGATTTAACATCCAATGACAAACAAGCCTACATCAGTACTATTAATTCCCTTGGAGTATGCTCATCTAGGGACAACATTTACTGTGCTCCACATGAGTTGATCAGAGCACTTAAAAATGTCTCTTTCTTGGTTAACCCCCATTTCAATGCCAACACACTCCATCTGCTAACTTTCAAATCCTTCAAAACCTTTCCTGGAGTGGTTTTTCCAACTTTTACAATCAGGGGATTATGATTGTCTATAAAGGTGGGTGAAGTGGGGAAACCCCTAATAACACAGCTCATATTACCCTACGCTAGTAAAAAATCTAAAGTGATGGGATTACTATCTCGTGATCTTACAAAGTCTGAGGAAAATGTTATACTTGATTAAAAAAGGCCTACTCATATCTAGAATCTACAAAGTGCATAATGTGCTCCTCCTCATCACTTGAGAGAACACAAAACCTGCCAGAAGTAAGACCACAGCATTGAACATTACAATTCCCCACCCACACAATTTACTAAACTCCTCTTCATAAACTCAACAATTCTTCCAGTTCATTGTCAAAAGCAGAAATGAGGTCCACGAAGGAGTTATCAAAGATAGAACTTGCAAACTTTGATTAATAGAATTGTCTTCCACCCTTCCATTTTTAACACACCGTCCAATTATAGGGAGAACTCAAGCTTGTGTGTCCAACACTACCTTGCTTATTGTTGCCTAGGAAAATCGCCAAACCTCCTTTCAACCTACCTTTATTTGATGGCATGGTGGGGGCAAAGAGTGTACAAAAACTTTCCACATAAAATATTGTTGTTTGTCAATTTTCTTATGCAGACAATCAGAAAGTTTGCACCGTGCAGTATTCTTAAGTTTGCTCATAAACCCTGCCTGCAGTGAGTCTGGAACAAGGGCAGGAAGGGAGAACTTCTGTGCACTACAAAGATGTCTATGAAGTGTTCCCCTCTTCAGAGGCACTATTGCCTATAAGTACTGGACCTCTGGCACTACCTAATCAGTACACTTTTGAAACTGTGACTACTCTGCCGCTTTTTTGAATGTGCATCACATTCCAACCCGGTGCCACTTATTCGGAACTAATGATTTGCTGCAGTTGCATGAAAAAAAAATGCATCTCATCCACAGCGTGGTTCGACATCCATGCATCACCTCGACTGCACTTCACATCCTCGTTGACGAAGATGCATCCCAGATCAAGGTACTTTAGTTCAGCGGGTCTGAGTGGGTCTCTGTGTCAGGAGAATGATTAGAGCGGCAGACCCTGATGCAGAGGTCTAGCCCGGGACCAGGGTTCAATTCCCTGCCTCGGCGGGTCTTGGACTCAATATTCCACAGACCTGATAATTCTCGCCTCAGTGCCTATTCCAATCATGGAGTCCCACTCTGCAACTCTGGGCAATAGCTTACTTAATCCCCACAACGCTAAGGATGCCTGGCCTCCACCTTGGGGGTGCCCAGGAGTGGATGCCTCACAGGGAAAGCCAGGATGGGTTCCACAGCGGTATTCGTACAAGCGCCTTGAGACCCTTGCGGGTGAGTAGTGCGCTATAAAAGTATCAATTTACATTTCTGTATCTGGCCTGTGCTCCATTGCAGTTGGCCTGAACTTCTGACTTTGCCCCGGTTTAGTGCAACCATATAATCCCTTTAAGAGTTTATTGCTTCTTAGTTCTATTTTGACATTTAGTCATATCTCACCTTCTACACATTAGATTTTTATCATTCTGGACTTGTATCATTTATAAAATCATAATACATTTTTATAACCTGGTGTGAAGTTATTTTGCAGTGTATTCATAGTTTTATTGTATGACGTGCTACATAAACACTTTACACATTACCTCTTAAATTAAGCCGGACTGCTCAGTGTCAAGCTACCAGAGTATGGGCACAGGATAGTGTAGGTTGTTTTGTGACCTTTTCTGATTAGGACTGTAGTTTCTACTGGGAGAAGGTGCATACCTCTGCTAACCAGCAACCCAATTTCTTTTTGTTTACATTTGTTTATTAGATGTTGATAATTTAGATACAGAGAAGCTTAACTTCATACATGAAATACATGTTGAAATAGACTGACATTAATGTGGCAGTAGAGTGTACATTAGTGGTGATCTTCACATGTAATAGCCTCTTATCAGTTGTATTGTCCTGGGAGTACATGCATATTAGGATCTTTACATAGCTGAGGTGTGTAAGATATGATGTTGGTGTCATTAGGAGCCGTTGTTTTCTGTCCCTAGAGTTGGGCTGTATACCTACGAACCAATGTCAATACAAAATTGCTGGCCTGTATCCCTGGCTAATAACCGGGACGTTAAACTGGGGTATGGATATGTGGTCAGCGGGAAGGGGGGTGGGGTGTGTGCAGACTGAGGGAGGGGCGGGTACAGGTCTTTTGTCTGATTTCATCTGGTGATCCAGCATGTTATTGCCTTGAATGTAGGGGGAACGGGGAGGTGATTATCTCCCTAACGCCAATCTGGAATTTAGCTCCTATGCAAGAATTTCTATGGAGTGTCCCTGGTGTTTGCACGCACCACTTCGGTATGTCTTGCAGTAGCACTGATCGGCATGATGGGTATTGTGTGGGATGGTGTGCTTCGTCTGGTTCGTCCTGTGTAGTTTGTTGTCCAAATTGGTACAGTAGTTGTGCCCATTCCATGGAAATATGGTGTTTGTGTGTCCCTTTCACTTCCTCAACCTGTATTGCTTCCTCTTCAGCAGCCCCCCCCCTTTTCTTAACTGCTCCCACCCAGGCCTCCACCGGGGGTCCCTCTGGGGATCGCCAATGCATGGCTATTCTTTTTTTCGCCAAGAGGAGGGAGAGTGATATGAATCAGACAGTTTTCCGTCTTCTAATTACGCCTATTGCGCATGCCTCCCATGATGTGATCCCAGAGACATTCACGGAAGCCTGGAGTGTCTCGTGAATGTAATCCCAGTACCGTTGTAATGTGGGACACCCCCAGAACATGTGTTTGAAGTCCGCTGCTGGGGCTGAGCACCGGGGGCACAGGAATTGTGTATCTGGATATAGGAGGTGTAGGTTCTTTAACGTCAAGTATGCCCTGTGTAGGATATTGAATTGTATATTCTTAAAGCCTGCATTTCTTGAAACATTTTTTGGGTATTCTATAGTTTGTTCCCACTCCTTATCGCCTAACAGCTGACATATGTCTTCGTCCCATGTCTGACGCAGTGCAATCAAGGGTTTGAGTAGTATTTCCCAGATTGCCTTATTTAGCCATGTGACTAAATGTCTGTCATCCCCCATAAGCAGTCTGGCATGTATTACTGGTTGTACTCCTCGGTCCGTCAGTAGGAGCAATTTAAACAGAGCTACTCTGTGTCTGCCCACTCTCCAGATAAGAGAGGTGAGTAGTGTGTCCAGCTCCTGGAAGAAGGGCAGGGAGGAATGACACGGAGATTAGGAAAGTGGCACAGTAATCTGGGGACACCTTTAGCGGGCCTTTAGCGTGACCGTCCCACCTTATCAGTCAAAATTCCACCTGTTGAACCTGGGCGTCCCCCAAGGCTCCTCGCTGAGTCCTACGCTGTTCAATCTGTACGTAAGGCCGCTAGCTGAGGTTGTCAAACAATGGGGTATGACCATGGTGTCATATGCCGATGACACCCAGCTAGCGGTCACGATCAGCGGGGATGCGGAGGTCGACGCTCCTAGGTTTCAACAAGGACTGAGGGCGGTCGCTAGCTGGATGACGCTTAATTGTCTCCAGCTAAACGCTAGTAAGACCGAGGTGATGGTATTTGGTAGGCAACCGGAACTGTGGGGAGAGAGATGGTGGCCGGAGGAGTTGGGTTCTGCTCCCATCCCAGTCGCCGAGCTTAAAAACCTCGGGGTCTGGTTGGACCCTTCCCTTACGTTTGCATGCCACACTAAACGCACGGCTGCTTGCTGCTTCGGCATCTTGCGTGGGCTCCGTCCTGTGCTAAAGTTCTTCGATGCCCCCACTCGGCAACTCATGATCCAAGCTACCGTCATCTCCAGGCTGGATTATGCTAGTTCTTTGCTGGCCGGTTTGAACGTAGCTGAGATCGGGCGCCTGCAACGGATCCAGAATGCAGCAGCGAGAGCGGTGGTAGGCCTTCCAAGATTCTGTCCTACCTCCAGCACCATTCGAGCGCTGCACTGGCTCCCGGTGGCGCAGCGGATTCAGTTTAAGGTCCTCTGCGTCGCCCATAAGATCTTGAAGGGGTCCCCGGCAATGATCCTTACGACCCTCATGGCCAACTATATCCCGGCACGACCCTTAAGATCGGCAGATCTCGAATTGGCCGTGGTACCGCGCTTTAAGCGAAGCAGGGCCGGTGGGCGCTCATTTCGAGTGCGGGCCGCTGCTCTGTGGAACTCCTTACCCCCGGCAATTCGCGCTATGAGCGATTTGCTTTCTTTTCGTCGCGCCTTGAAAACATTTTTATTCCCTTAGGTAGTTTTGATTGTGCTGTTTTATTTAGTTGTGTTGTGTAGCTGCCTTGTCGGGCGCCAAGACGCTCCTTAGCTGGAGCATTTGTGCGCCTAATAAAAACCACATAACATAACATAACATAACATAACACCAGAAACCACATTTCTAAGAGAGTTGATATAGCCTTCAAGTCAACCTTAGGAAATCTATTCAGATGGTGAGTAGATGGAGCCTTATAAAGGATGGCAAGGTTGGTAAAAATATGCTAGGGCCACCACAGAAACCCTGCTGCATCCCCCGATAATCTGATAGAACAGCAAGAGCCCCTGCAACAGAAAAAGTTTGTTAGAAATTGGTTTTCTGGTTGGCTAGGCTATGCACCTAAGCCAGGCAGGAATCCACCACTCTTGTCAGGATAACAGGAATACATGTCTAAAATAACCACAGCTCACCCACTTGGTAGCTTTGCACAAGCAGTCAGGCTTGTCTCAGGGGCAGTGTGTAAAGCAGTTGTACTTAACAAACAGTGATACAGTGAAAACACTAAAAAAGGACACCACGCCAGTTACAAAAATATATCCAATATTCATCTGTGTAAAACAAGACCCAAAATGATAAAAATCCATTATACCGTAATCCACAATATTAATGAGGCAAAAATAGACTTTTTATACAGTTCAGTGAAGTTAATAGCTCCGAAACAACATGTCTGGCCAGCTGAGGCATTGTGGGCCAGCTACAGTGTCAGGAAGATCTGTAAAACAATACCTTTGGAGATGCAGGGCATAAAACCTTGTGGTGAGCTCCGAAGGAGAGCCTTTGGCGGGTGTCGGTTCTGGAAGTTGGTGCAAGAGTCGTCGGGCCCTTTAAGTCACACACATTGAAGGTTGAACTCCTTATGTTTGAAGTTAGGAGCATCGGTGTCGCCAGGCTTCAGGGTGCAGTGTGAAGCGAACTGGTGTGGCGTGTGGTGCCCTCAGGTTACGGTGCAGGATGCGGCTCAGTGGCGGATGTCCAGCAGCTTCAGTGAGACCAAGGCTGTGGTGAGAAGTTGGCTGGTTCTTGTTGTGGTGCTTACAGGTCACAGTGCAAGCAGTGTCATCGTCATTGCTGAAGCGCTGTCTGCAGTAGACCCAAGGCTTTGGTGTGAGATGGGCCAAGGCCTCATGCAGGGCCACAGGTCATTGTGCAAGCAGCATTGGCAGGCCAATCCAGCAAAGCACACAGAAAAGTTTCTTCTCACCGCTCTTCCAGCCCTTTTTCTGGCAGGTTCGTAGACCAGCAGTAATATAACATTCAGGGATCTGGGCCCCAATATTTATACCTTATTTTCCTCTGTTCTCCTTTGGCAAAAAGTCTCTCAACTCAGTCAAAATCTGTTCTGTCCTCTCTGGTCCAGCTTTTTGACAGGAGGTGGAGGTAGGATTGTGCAGAGGAGACAGGGCCTATTCAGGTGCAAACAAAACTCCCTTACTACTGAAAATGCAGCCCAGGACACACCTAAACCCTCGGTGGCTGTCTCAAGTGATTACACATCCCCAGCTCCTGTCACTCCAGAACCAGTCAATATACATCCCAGCAGAGGCACATAGGATGGCTAAGCAAGAAAATGCCTGCTGTCTAAAAGTGGCCTTTTCCAACCCACAATTTAAAATCATCTTCACTAAAAGATGTATTATTAAATTCTGAGTTCAGAGAACCTAAACATCATCTTTCCAATTTGTCCCCATGGAAAGTTATACTTGTGAGAAGCTACAAACTATCTCCCACACTATCCTATGAAATAGATTGCCTTTCAAAAGTGAAAAACAAAATACACAGTATTTAAATATCATGACGTGTCACATATCCAGTAAATGTTCTACCTTTCACATAACCTACACACTGCCCCTAGGGTACTGTGGGCCTGTCTTACCTCTAATAAAAGGGAAGGTTAGAGCCTGGAAAGTGGGTGCAATTGCCAGGTTGACATGGAAGTAAAAACTGCATGGCCCTATTGATTTACAGACCCTGGACACACACAGTACAGTGTTACAGGGTCTTAGCAGTAAATGAAATAATCCAATCATGGAAACACTAATCCATAAACATAATTTAGATGGAGTTAACACTGAATAGCAGTGGTAAAGTGCCCAGAGTCCTAAAACCAACAAAAAAAAGATAAAAAACAGGAGGCCAAAAAGAAAAAAGTCTGCGGGGTGAACCCGCAGAAAAGCCTAGTCTAAGAAGGGTGGGTACAATATACCACAGGGCAGTCATTTTTGTCTGTTTTGGGCCCTGGATCGATCCATTTTGTTCTCCTCAACATAATTATTCAATGTGTTACATATCCTGATCTCCCAGCTCTATCACCTATCAGTGTTTTACTTTAGCGGGTATTCCCTCCCAACCTTCTTATTGGCTTCTAGCCAAGGAGGGAACCCCTTGCAGTCCAATCAAAAATCCGGTACATTCTGTTAGTAAGTGTAAAAATCTATCTGCATGGTTTATTTGTTCAGGTACCAATGCACCTGACCCTGAACTCACCCCAGTCCATTTTTCTTGATTTCTAAACAGTGGTGTCGATGGATCTAGCAGTAGTAAAATTTTTTAGCAGAGTCGGGACAACAAACTAGTGTATGCTTAGTGGAAGTCCTATTGGGAGAGTTTACCCCTGTAATTCCAGACTCTCTAGACCATTGAGTGTCCACGGTGTTGGGTACTAGTTTAAGAGAGGCTTCAATAGAATCTAGTATTTAAAAATGTTTTTATCATATCCTGGAGAGAATACAGAGAGTTGCTTAAAGTGTTCTGCAACTGAAGCCTTAAGCTTGGCACTCACTCTGCCAATACAGGCAATAATTATTTTATATGTAGGTATATGTTCTTAATCGGTGTGGTAACCCTCCATATCCCTGAGGCCGGGGCAGCTGATGACATAATTTTCTGTTTATGCCTGATAGAAGGCACTTTCATTTTTAGCAATAGGTGGAAGCATGCTGGTATCGTTGGAGGTGGAATGTTCAATCACCAGAGAGCCTTTCATCACTCATAGGTTAATAACCACCTGTCTGCTACCAGCATTGTGTGAAGATAAGAGCTCTCCTATGTCCCCCTGGAACGCTTGTGACCAGAGTCACTTTGTTTCCCCCCACTCTCATTATTTTTTCTATTTCTATTGTCTATTTCCTTAGTAAGGGCACCCATAGTGTTGAAAAGTAAAATAGCAATAGTTGGAACTCCTGGGGTTACCTTATGTAGGGTCTGAGATGAGGCCTTCCTCTTCACCATGATAGGGACCCTTAGAGACAAGCAGACAATGAGAGGGTGTCCAACCCTGCATTGGGCAGACTGTGGCATTTGCAGACAAGCCAGGTCTTGGTCCATTTTTTGCCTGGGAGCCTTTCCATGCATGCCCTATCTATTAATCACTGGTGCACATGTTTCTCCAATTGGAACACCTCCTCCTGGGTTAGCTGGTGGCTTCTGGGTTATGGAGTGCCCCAGCAGCAGCAACAAAGTAGCAAAGAAGACATCCTGCACCCGGGTTCTCCTAAGTGCTTCTAAGCATGTTTTTCCCATTGGAGCCCCTCCTCCTGAGCTCAGTGTGGCTACTGGTGTGTAATGTTCTCCAGCAGCAGCAACATAGAGGAAAGGAGGGCTTGTCAACACAAAGATTGCAGTTTTTATTTTTTTCACAAGGAGACATCCATCAGGATTTCAAATTCTTATCCTCTGTTTCAGTACACATCGTTTACCACACATGCAGAAAAGCGCATGCCTTTATAAAGCGGTTGTTACAACGCAAATTGCTCTAGGGGGTCAGAAGGTGTTGGAGTTAAAATCCAACACCTTCCCTACACTCCACACAGACTGGAGTTGGAATAGTAAGTTATACTATTCAAACATCCAGGAGCCCCCCTAGAGCAAGTTGTGTTTCCGACTTGTGTTGTAATGGCATGCGTTGTTACAACAAGGTCATTCTAATGGCCGCGTTGTAATGGCATGCGTTAAAAAAGCATGCTAGGTAACATGGCATATGCCTTTGTTTCACAGGGAGTCAACTATTAGGATTATTAGTTTACTTTTGTTTGTTTTCACAGGGAGTCTTCGATTGAGGATTACAAACTCTGCATTACATTTGTTCAGTTTTTACTAGAGGAGCTTGCAAACTCAAAGAAGACGTGTGGCATTAAGCTGTTGCTTTGGATGAACACATGTTTCTTGGTTTGTTAGTTGAACTCTATAGGGGCCGATTCACAGAACTAATTTAAGACAAAATCCTAAACTTACTACTTTTGGTATTCACAGAAGTTAAGATTTTGTCTTAAGACAGATTTAAGACAAAATCCTGTCTTAAGTCTGTCTCAAGTCTGTCTTAAGTTTGTCTTAAGACAAACTGAAGACAAAATCCTAACTTCTGTGATTACCAAAAATAGTAAGTTTAGGATTTTGTCTTAAGTTAGTTCTGTGAATAGGGCCCTATATTAATGCACATTTATCACGTTACTTTTATAAATCTGTAGGCCTGAGCTAGTTCCAAATAAAAACCAATTATTAATAGTGCATGCCTGATTGATTTAACTGCAGAAATGTATATCCAGTACCATAAGTGTGAACTGTAAATATGACACCTTCCAACAAAGGCAGCCGGCCTTGCTTTTTTATTGTTTTAAGCATGTGTGAAAGCAGCGGATTGTTATTACTCTGTCTCCCAGACTGTAGGCAGGTATTTTGCTACAAGAAATCTCACAGGCTACAGTAGTAAGCAAGGGATGATTAGTGCTGGTCACCCCTTCTGAGGTGACAGTAGATTTTAACTGTGATAATCCAAGTTAGGCTTCTTTGTTGTGCTGTAGACTGCTGTAGGCTGCAGATTTGCTCAAATTTATAATTTTATAACTTTATGCATGATGGTTTTCAGTTTATGTTCACCTCAGTAGGACTGTGTTGGTAATGGTTTCAAACCTGTATCGTTTCTAGTGAAAGGTATATCAGATTACATATGTTCCATCTGCGTATTGTGGAAAGTTATGACAAAGCCACTAGGCCTAACTTACTTATTCTGTAAAGCGTGTGTTGAAATCCATATGATTTTAAGCGTGGACTTTTATTACAGTGCATTAAGGCATGTAGTCGAGCATTATGTGTCACTGGTGTTGGTGACCTACTAGAACAGTGTGAAAAAAGTTTATCATTATTGTCCCCTCCCAGGAGGGGTTTTGCTTCCTTTATACAACCATGAGTATGAAAAAATGTGTGATTTTATTATTGAATACACAATCATTAAGCTTTGGTAAAGTTTATACTTAATGGGGTATGTTCTAATTGATTATGGTGACAAGCCAACGAGAAAGGTAATCAAGAGGCCTGATTTGTTGAAAGGAAAACGTCATTTCAGATGTCACGTGTCTTATCTATTTTTCTTGAAAGGGTGTGGGCAGCAGAGTAGGTTAATTTATCATGAAACGCATATGTCTGTCATGATCTTGTAATCAAAACCACTCATTACAATTTGGTTTAAAATTGTGTGCATTATTTGAAGCTTCGTTTGGATTTATTTTAACACATCATTAACATTGAAAGTCAACTAGCTCAAGGGTGCATACATGATGCAAATAATTATGAGCTTTAGGGTTGTTGCCATCCTTGTTAGTTGTTTTGCACTTTCAATTCCTCGAGCGCTAATTCTCTAGGGGTTGGATTCCTAACGCTGCAAAGGATATATATTCTCTCTTATTTCAAAAACGCATCTGGAATATCTGATCCCACAAGGTCAAATCAAAAGAGCATTTCCCTCCACGTGGTGTGTTCGAGTTGGATGTTCGCCAGGTGCTGAGAGGTAGGTGTGTGTGGACAGGTGTCGGGGTGAAGGATGTATTAACTATAGAAATAAATTGACATAAACACTTGCAATGTTTGGTCAGTCTTCCTCCACGCTGAGCGTCTAAAATTCTGATGTAGGTCACTAGATATATGTATAAACTGTGGGGTATATTTACAAGGGTATATTTACAAGGGTATTTACAAGGGAATAGCACCACCAAAACGTTACTTTGAGCAATGTTATGGTGGTCCTATGCCCTTCTGCATATTTACAAAGTGTCATTAAGCCACTTTTTTTTGGCTTAACTCTGTCTTGTAGATATGGCCCATTCACATGGCGTGAAAGCGGCGTGCAATGCTTCTTACTGTGGGCATTCAATCCAACACCAATTGTTTTTTGATGCTGCCCTGGATTTACAAGGATGTCTCCCTTCCTGCGCATAAACAATCATTAAATGATGAAGATTTGCTACTTCTACGTGTGCTCTTTTCTGCAACACACATAGGAGTAATACATTGCCATTAATGATTGTTTCTAGACAGGAAGGGACACCTTGCTGCACAGAAACAATCATTCCCTACAATTCAAACACCCTTTCACTATGGTGCAAGGGATCCTGCGTTGGTGCTAGACAGCTAATTTGCCTGCCAGTGCTAGGGAAAGAAACACCGGTGTGCCATGTTGTTGTAAATACAGTGCATCCATGCGCTTTGGAAATGTCAGAGCGTGGCAACGCCAAATTTGGCTCAGCTCCGATCTCCGACATCTCATTGTAAATGTGCCCCTATGCTTCTAATACTTTGTCCTGGACCCCTTCATGTGGCTCAGCTTCTAGGTTCCATTCCTACTCCCACAATAGTCAGAATCAGATTGGACTCTGGGGTAACGCTAGATTCTCAGATCCCTGCGGTGATCTCCTCCTGTTCTTTGCATTTTCGAAAGTTGAGACCTGTACTACTTCTCCTTTCTGAGGACGTTAAGGGCAAAGCCATTTCAGCCCTTCTTGACTCTAAATTCGATTACTGCAGCTCTCTTTACCTTGGTCTTTCAAACCAGGTCATGCAAAATCAAGCCTTCATACTGCTTGATCTTCCTCTGCCGCGCCCATTATCAGCCAGCTTCATTTGTTACATGCCCAGAAAAAAACTTGCTTTAATGCTCTCGTCATTGTGTTTAAATGTATTAATAAAAAAGCCCCTGTTTTCCACAAATGAAATGAAATGAAATGAAATAAAAAAGGCAATTTATAAAGCACGGACATTCACCGAAGATGCTGTCCTTTTCATTGTAAGAGGATGTCCACTTCCTCTCTAAACTGCAACATTTCTGTTTGTATAGTCTGAGGTCTTCTGAATACCAGGGCTCAGAGGGTCTTGACCTATAGTTAAATATAGATTTAGCTGGTAACCCCTGATCTATTTACTTCCTAAGTCGTTCATCGAATGCAGCAGCTGCCATATTAGAATCCTCTATGTAGTTTGGAGTGTTCTGAGATAATGACTTTTCAAAAATATCAGCAACCATCTTATTCTAAGACTGTACATTTCTTCGTTGTTTATTTTGTGCTTTATCTACCTGTAATTTTTGGAACGGAAATGAAAAAATAAACAGCCTTATGGTCTGACCACACAAGCGGTAGCGATGAAAAACATTGTAATAAAATATCGATTTGTAAGCTATATGCTTACCAGGCTTCTCCTGTCCTTCCTTGGTAAATCTTTCATTGTGCTTGCCGTCTGCCTTTGTAACACTCGCAAAAATTATCACTTGACAGTAAATATTAGTGACTACCTTAGAACCCATCTTTAGTTTTAGAGTCATCAATTTCACTCTCCTTTCAGTCATTTCTCGTACCAAGAGACCTGTGATTGTTTTGCCTGCACTCAGTAAATTCCAATTTTCTCTATATAAAATGGCAATTTTTAATCTTACTTGTATATGCAGTTGTAAACAAATATATTTGAGGTACTTCCGCCAAGCCTTTTATCATAAGCACAAAAAAAGATGAGCGCTCCTATAATATTTTTTTCCTTCTGTTAATTATGTTTTTTTTTTAAATTGTTGCTCCACAGTGTCAAAAAAAGGGAAAGAAAAGAAAAACAACCATTATAAGACATTTGATCATACATTCATGTGATCACAAAATGTCCCCTAAATATACATGCCAAGTTTGCATATCCTTGCCCCCTTTACAGCATACAAACTCAATTCTAAATTAAATAAGTTATTCATTTTGGCCCGCCAACACTCGAATGCAGGGGGCTCAGGTTGGAGCCAGTCGGAGGCTATACACAATCGTGCAACAGTCATAGCAACAAACAGCAAGAACCAATGTTTATACAGAGGGTTTCCCTTTTCTACAGCTTGGCCAATCCCTAGTAGCATTAAAACAGGAGTAATATTAATCAGGGTACCGAGAATCTTAGACATGAATTTTTTGATGTCCTTCAAGTACCTAAACAATTTACCACAAGTGAAAAATATATGAAGACTGTCCGCATTAACTCCCCAACATCGGAAACATTTACCATCATACCGACCCCCCCATTTGAGCATGCAGGCGGGAGTATAGTACAAATGAAAGACAGTTTTAAAAAATTGTGCTTTCAAATTAGCGGATAGGAGAACTTGCCGAGATCTAGCAATGGCATTCTCTATGGATGTTTCGTGTTTCCCCAGAGTAGTAGACCATTGAGCATTATATTTTTCCAGTTCATTCATTCTGGACGACAGTAATATTTTATAAAGCACCCCTATTTTCTCGTGCCACCTTACAGCCTCAACAAGTAAGTTTGGTGTCAATACTATATTCTTCCGACTGAGGAAGTCACAAATTTGGAGGTATTTAAAAAATTGGGATTTAGGCAGATTATATTACATCACAAGATCTTCAGCCTCATAAAAATCTCCTAACTGCACAATACCCTTGTTCCTCCAGCCGAGGGCCACCCTGTCCCAAAAAATTGGTGGAAGCAGCTTTAGTGCATTCATTGATGTATAATAAGTTAGCCCTTCCAAAACAAATAGTTTACGTAGTTTCCTCCAGACTTTGAATACAGCTTCCAATACTTTAAACCTCGTCCTTTTTTAGTAGCTACTATCAATTTCTTTGAAAAGACATTGTCTTGCCTTAGTCCCTAACATCAGCTGACATATTGAGGGAGCCTCCGCTGTATTACCAACATCCTTCCCAGTCAGTAATACACACATTTTTTGCAGAAAACAGACATATTAATAAAAAACAAAATCTGGTATTGCCCAACCTCCTCTTTCAAATGGTAGCGTCATAAATCTAATAGCTCGCCTCGGTTTGACAGGGGCCCAGAGGAATTTGTAACATAGTGATTGTAAATGCTGGATTTGGGCCGGTGACACTTCGAGGGGGATGGATCTAAATAAGTATAATACCTTTGGTAGGATATTAATTTTTATAATATTACCTCTACCTAGTGGAGTAGAATGAAGTAGAATGAAGTTGTTCCCCTCTCTTTAATGAGTCCCTGGTGCTACGTAATAATGCCACCCAGTTAGCATCTACCAATTCTGACATTGATGTTCTGATTTTAATGTCCAGATATGTAACTTCCCTTACTGATCTGGCATCATGCATTACAATATTATCAGTACATAAGATTTGTGTTTTAGCAACATTAAGTTTATGACCAGAAACCTGGCCAAATTTGATTGCTAACCTGTCAAACTCTTTAAGAGCAATAGACGGGTCAACCGAAGTCACAGCTATGTCATCTGCATAAGCAAAGACTGAGTGTGGAATATCTTGTACAAAAAAAGAAAGGCCTAATCAAAGGGGTATTACACAGCATGTCAACACACGGATTTATATTTAATGCAAAAAGTAGTGGCGAGCAAGGACATCCTTGCCTAGTTCCTCTTGTGATTTTCACTGCATCTGATGTCATACCCATTGCGGCAATTCTAGCAACCAGTGAAGCATACAACAGCTGTATAGCAGTCATAATACCCTTCCCAAAAGCACGCCCGTTCATCAATTTCCACAAATAATCCTACTCCACACAGTCGAATGCCTTCTGTTAATTATGATTGAGATCAGAATCTGTTTTCAGTACTGTGGGGGGGATACAAGCAGAGCTTATAGGTATATTGTGGATACCATAATATTGTAAAGAGATTAACAGGAAAGACGTGTGTGACAATGGGCTATGCTATGGATCTTTATTTTAAAAAACTTTCACTTCATATTCATATCCAGAAATATATTCAATCTTAAAGTATTGTTCATGCTCACTTATTCTCAGAAAATACACAGGGTGGCGATTAGGATATTTCAATAAGAATTTATTGGTCCAGCATCAGTCTTGTATAAAACATATCAGCTGCAACAATCTGGAGACAGAAACATACAAAATACATTGCTAGTAATGATATAGTATATTTTAGATTCATTTCTCCCATAGTGCTAATAAGAGGAGCATAGGCATTTGCATATTCTTAAAATGCGTGCCCTAAGAAATTTGCCTAAATGTACCCAGCCTAGATATGTTTGTGCAGCATGTATATGCGTATTTATGTAGCCAAGAAACCCCTAGGGAAGAAACATCCCCCTTACCTAATGGTTGAGAATGAAGGACCCTGTCTTTGCTTCAAGTATGACACACCGCAAGGAATGTTAGACTGCTGCGTGTCAAATATTCAGTATGGTGGACCCCATGTCAGCTTGGAAGGAATTCTCCTCTGATTTGCAGGGGCAAATAAGGGTCTTATATTCTAAAGTGATCACTCCAGGGTTTATTCTTGAATTGATATGTTTCGAAAACAATCATAAATGTTTTTCCAAACAAATACAATCATGCACAGCAGGCTGTTGGCCAAGGATAAAAAAGTGGTGACCCTTATACAGAATAATAATGCCGTGCCTCGGAACATGTTTATGTATGTCAGGTACACGGATTATGATAGAATACTAAGAGCCTGGTGTCAAAGAGATAGGAGCAAGCTACAAGGTAAAAGGTAACTTTTTTGGAATCGTTATTGTCTTGTGGATGGGAAAATGTATGTAAATAGGGGTAAACTTTACAGGACCAGCCTGAAGGACTTGAGAGTAGGGCATCTACTCATACCATAAAAAGTAGATTCACTTGCTACATCTAAACACAAGGAGTGTGTATTCCTACATATTTGTGTCCTCTTGCACTTGGGTTACCCTCTTCTTGGGGCTGCTATTTTAAAAACTGGTGTCAAGTGTAATGTATTTGTTCGTTTTTTAGAACGGATATTCAGTGGTGTTAACGTGATCTTGGGTTATATAGGTTCAGTTTCTAACTGATCCATTGCATTTCTTATTTTGAAATAACAAGAATTGTCAATTTATAGATGCTCTGTGCTGATTGTGTTTTGTTTGCCGTCATTAATATATAGACTTGAATATGTCTAAGGGACATTTATTTGTATTCTAATTTGACTGGTGACTACAGCAATGTCACAGACAACATACACCTCTGCACTTTGCTGAGCCTTTGAAAGCTCATAATGTAAAGAGCGTAGCAATGAAAGGGCCTTTTTTATAGCTTAGAACTGTGCTTGTGTGTGGCAAATAAAGGAACATGGTAAAAGCTTTCTTATATAGCTTCATTGCTACAACCTCAGTGATGAGTTGATACAGGGATGCAATGTGTTATGATTCACTATTGTTGGAACTGGCCCTTCTTGCAGGGTCATCCCTAAACTTTTTGCTTCTTCCTCCCTTATTTTTTCTGACCTGTGGCTGTTGGCAATAGGACTCTGCAAACTTTACTACTTCTGATCAGTGCTAAAGTGCATATGCTCTCTGTGAAAATTGTTATTATGATTGGATATACATCATATTTGTATCACCATGAAGTCCCTAGTAAAGTGTGCCAGGGCTGGTGATGACAAATGCTACTATTGGGCCTGCAGCAATGATTGTGCCACACACATGAGTAGCCCTAAAATGGTGTCTCAGGCCGGCCATTGCAGTGCCTGTGTGCAGTCTGTGAACTGCCATGTCCTCCTGGTCAGTGTCCCCACTGACCAGGCCTAACCCTTCCCTTTTTGTGCACATTGGTCACCCCTATGAAAGGCCCAAGGTACCCCCCTGGGCAGGGTGTAGTGTATGTAAAAGGTAGACCATGTATTAGTGCAGGTGACATGCTCTGGTAGTGAATCACAGCCAATTTCGTTTTTCACTATTGTAAGGCTATCTTGCTCCATAGATTAACATGGGGGATGCTGGCTACAGTGGCTTCCAGGCTTTCCTCCCATCAGAACAAGATAGGACATAAGTATCTAGTATCCCTGAACTCAGAATTTAATAACACATTTTTTAGGAAAGGTTGTTTTCAAATCCTGTGGTTGAGAACAGCACTTTTAGAAAGTTGCTGTTCTCTTGTCTGACCTTTCTGTGTGCCTTAGCCTGGTTGTGGATTGACTGTCTGGTATGAAAGTGACAGAGGCTGGAGATGCCCCAGGAGGCTGGCTGAGTCAGCCCTAGGCTGAATGACTGCATTTGCAACTGGAGTGGTGGGAGGAGTTAGCACCTGGGCCTGAATAGGGCTGTGCCTGCCTGCCACAATGTTGGCTCAACCTCCTGCTGGGTGGCTGACAACCCTGCCCCTCACTCTGAAAGGAAAAGAGAAGCCAGGAAAACAAAGTACTAAAGAAACACCCAGAACTGGTTCAGACCGGGCTCAGGGCCCACATGCACAAAGAGAACAAAGACTTTTAGGGGAATAAGTACAGGACCCCTGACAACAGAAAATTAGATCATCCTGGAAACAAGAAGGAACCTCTGCCAAGGAGAAAGCTGAATCTGAAGAAGGAAGACTGTCCAGCTGTTGCTCTGCTGGACTGACCTCTTGCTTTGCTGCCAAGGAAAGGGGAAGGACTTTGCTGTTGTGCTGTGTCCCCTGTCTTGAAGGAATATCCAAGGGCCTGAGAAGAGCTGGCTCCCTGTACTGAAGTCCCAGGAACAAAAGGACTTCACCCCCAACTTCCCTGAACTCTGCTGAGAGAGTTCTGTCCTTCCTAGAGTGCTTGATCCAGTTGTGGGGCCTCTAGAAGTTGTACCTGTGCTGGGAAGCTTGCAACTAAGCTTGAGAGACTTTTTGCAATTGAAAAGTTATTGCATCGCTCGCTGCAGGGCGCATCCCTGACAGTGCGAGAAGTTTCCCGCCGCTACGAAGGTCGAGATCATTTCAGCGCCTGTTGCCGCTGTCAGAGCCGTCCCATCCTTTATTTGCGGGACTCACCCGATCGGTGCTGGAAGCCTAAGATCGCTGCGAGCCTATTGTCGCTAGGTGAGATCGCCGCACTGCCTGCTTGCGTACCGCATCACATCGCTGCGAGTGTCATCGCAGAAGCCATTGCATCAAGGAGCTGCTAGAGAGAAGATCACCGCTGGTTCACGCATCGTCGCCCCGGAGATCGTCGCAACTCCAGAGATCGTCGCATCGTGCCTTTGCGAGAACAAACTTCCTACGGAACCTACGCACCGGAATCCATACAAGTGGCCTTCCTCCCCATACAGACCGTATTTGTTGCAACACACCAGCTGCTGCAGCGGGGCTGTCGCATCGCCTCCCCAGGGTCTCAGGAGCAACACATTGCTTGTTTTCCACCGCACCAGCTTCTGCTTTTGGAACTTTGTCGCAACTGAAAGGTACTGTGAGTAAACGTGACGCAACTGTGAACTTTTCACACATCTGGGGATTGTTTTATCGCAACCTAAAGAACTTTTGTTACAACCTTAAGAACTCTTTTGAAACTATATTCTTGAACTGTGTATGTTGGATTTTTGTTGTTTTGGTCTTGTGTAGTTTAGATTAAATACCTTTATTTTTCTAAACTGTTGTGGAGTCAGTTTGTAGTGTTTTCACTGTGTTACTGTGAGTGTTGGTACAAATACTTTACACATTGCCTTCTGATTAGCCTTGACTGCTCGTGCCAAGCTACCTAGAGGGTGAGCAGGGATTATCTCAGCGGGTTTCCTCCTTACCCTGACTAGAATCAAGGGTCCCTATTTGGACAGTGGTACCTACCCCTGCCAACTAGAAACCCCCAGTTCTAACAACTATGATCTTAGAAGACCAACTACTTTGTATTTCAAAAGATGTAGTTTCTTCTTTGCCATAATAATTTACCTGTTAAGTTTGGTTTTGAATGTTGTTACCAATAGCATGCCTTATTGAATGTGTTTATCAATTGTGAACATGCCAATCAATACATAGCCCTACTCATACTTAGCAAAAGTTAGAGTCAGGAGTGTACACTCACTTGACTGTATTTGTATTCAGTTCCAGTTGTGCAGACATGCTGTTAGCAGAGCAATTGTGCCCTTTTATCCAATCGATAAACCTGTGGTTCCAGAAGACCAGGGAGATGATGCATGCTGCGTTGCCGAGAGAAAAGGCTATTTACAGCGAAGGATAATCTTACCAAGTGATACGTTGGACTGCACCGCGTGCTGTGGAATCGAGAAAAATCCAAATATAAATTGCACACTAAAGGTACAACTTAACTACTGAGCCACACCCATGACGGTTACAGTAGCTACATAACATTTTCTTTGTGGTCACCCTGGATTTCTTCCCCTTTGTGTACTATTTTTTCTTCAACATTACATTTATATAGCTATATCAAATTAGTTTAATTACCTTTCATTAATTCAATGCACAGAGTAAACTAGTGGTATGCAGGGTAAATGTCATATCTGGGCTGCAGTATACATTTAAATCACCAACATACATGGCCAGGAGAAAATTGGCCTCATGTTCATCATAGTAGCCTTCAAGTTACAATCAAAACCACTGCACTGGCACTTCAGAGAAACATGCTTTGTCATGTAGATTGGTGACCCCTAAGTGTGCCTTGTAACTCTCAGGGCTGGCTACTACGTTATTAAAAGCAGGACAAGCAAATCAAGCTAATTATTCAAATAGCCTTGTCTTACTTCATTTATAAAAGGACAAGCAAATAATTTAATTCACCTTTGTCTTACAGTGAACAGTTACAGTCTCTGTTCTCATTGTGAGTAAGATGGCATTATCCAGTGCGAGGGCCTCGTTGTAATTAAAATATTGACATTTACAATTCACAATATTTAGTTGAAAACGCACAATTTACAGATGAGAGGTAGTTGTTTCAATATTTATCCAACTTCTTGTTTCTCATTCACAAAAATTATAATCTTTGAAAAGGTTTCCCTGCTAAAGAACAACCCAGTGAGCTGCTCAAAGGAATAATTGCCCCCTTAATTATGGAAAATAAGTTTTGGGGGCCATTATGATGGAGGGCAGGTCGCCACTGCACGACCTGTGGTGGCAATCCGCCCGCCATAACTCCCTGCCCGCCTGTCATTTATTTCCCGGCATATTACCATGGCGGGGGTACCGTGGCTGATGGAAAGTCCGTCTGCCTCATTTCCACTGGTCGGCAATAGTCACGCTTGCCGGCCGGGCAGAACTTGGGTATTATATGGTGGCGGTGTCTGGAAGACACAGCCATCCATATTGAGATGCCTGGAGGTGAATACCTTTCCATGGCAGCAATGCCGCCATGGAAAAGGCATGTGAGAATTGCTGTGGGGGCCCCTTGTGGGCCCCATGAGGGTTGGGGGTGGGTGGCTGCACTTGGGGGGTACCCCACTCATTGCCATGCACAAGGTGGCAGGCACCACACAGTGCCTGCTACGTTGTGCATTTCAGGCATTGCAGCAGGTGCTGCCCACAACAGCACCACTGAAATACTGACAATACGGGATGCGAATGCCAGAGTGGCGGTCGCATCCTAATTGGAGGTGCGGGACCGCTGCTCCACTGGCGGCCGGTCCCAACACCACTAGGGTGGCTGGCAGACTGAAGTCCGCCTGCCATCCTAATTAGGCCCTTTGTGTTAGCGGGTAAAGATAGTATCGAAAAGGCCAAAGATGATGGCTGTTTTTTACATGCTAAGAAGAGACATATGTTCACAACACATTCAGGTGCCTCATAATATCAGAATAAAAAGAGGAAGTGATTCCTAATTTTTATAGAATAGAATATAGGAGAAAGAAACATTGAAAATGCAACAGGTCTCGCATTTCTTTGAATTAGAGCGTCTGGCATTGTAAATTGATATGTCATTTACCTATGTGTTATGAAAGGCATGTATGCGGTGTGCAGTTCAATTATTGGATTTGTTAGTTCTATAATTGTGTGGTATGGAATTGTGTGGCATGGGTTGGATGTAAGTTGTAGAATTATGTGGAATGGTGTGCTGTGGAATTGTGCAGATAGTAAATATAGTGGGCCCGATTCACAGAATGAACTTAAGACTCAATCCTAGACTTACTACTATTTTGGTATTCACAGAATGCACTTACTACTTTTGGCATTCACAGAATGAACTCACTATTTTTGGTATTCACAGAAGTTAGGATTTTGTCTTAAGTCTGTCTTAAGTCTGTCTTAAGTTTGTCTTAAGACAAACTTAAGACAAAATCCTAACTTCTGTGAATACCAAAAGTAGTAAGTTCATTCTGTGAATGCCAAAAGTAGTACGTGCATTCTGTGAATACCAAAATAGTAGTACGTTTAGGATTGAGTCTTAAGTTCATTCTGTGAATCGGGCCCGTAGTATTTAGTGTCCCCAAATTATGAGGAGTGGGACTGTGTTATGGAGTGTAATTATGTGGAATGACAGTTTCTGTTGTGGAGTGGTATATAGTTGAGTTTTTTGTGTTGAAATTTTTTATTGAAATATTCAAAGAAGAATACACATATGATAACAAAGCAGAAAAAATATCATAGTAAATGAATGAGAGTATAAGTGATAAGAAATCTTACTAATAATAGAGCAAATATGAGGAAATACATAATAACATATATTCCATAATCCAATATAAGGTAACAGTAGAAGGAGTGATGGACCGATCACGATATAAAAAGTAAAGTAAATAAAAAGGAAGAGAAAAAGAAAGAAGAGAGGAGAAATAAAAAGAACAGGAAATTAAATTAAAAAAAAAAGAAGAGGAAAGGAGATGAGTACCAGAGCAACAATAGTGGAGAGGGAATGAATTAGTAGAAGGTAAGGGGAAAGGACAGCTATAGGAAAGTAATAGAAAAGGAACTACCGCAGGAATATAATTAAGTAGAGACAGTATGTGGAGGAGAAGAAGGAGTAGATGTAGAGTCATCATCTACCGTGGTTTCCAAGAAAGGGGACCAAATTTGGAGAAAAATGGAAGCCTGATCTTGAAGGTTATAAATTGTGCGTTCGTGTAAAGCTGTTTGCATCATTGCAATCAACCATTCTTCCTGAGAGGGAGCTGAGGGAGATTTCCAGTGACGTAGGATACAATTTTTTGCCGTGGCTAAAGCAGTATGAAGAAGACGAATTTGTAGTTTGAAAAGCTTTGGGAAACCTCGAAAATTGTGTAGCATAATGGTGGCGGACGTAAAAGGTAGTGGTAACGACATTGTAGAAGTCAATGTCTTCCCCACAAAAAGCCAAAAGGGTCTAGTATGGGGACATTCACAAATGATGTGTGTTATGTCACAACCAGAAGCAGAACATCTCCAGCAAGAGGTGTGTGATAACAATTTAGCTTGGTGTAACTTAACAGGAGACCAATGCCATTCATGGATAATTTTGAAGATACAGAATTCAAGACGAGCTTCCCGAACACCTTTATGTAAACCTTCTAAAATTTGATCCAATTGAATATTGGAGCATACGATTGATAAACTGGATTGCCATTTCATTTGAAGAGCATGTGAGAGAGGCTGTGAGAAGAGAGGATGCAGAAATGTTCTATAAAGTCCAGAAGTCACTCCTTTAAGATTTCCCCACAACTGTAAATAAGACAAAATGGGAGACACTGAAAGCAGTTGTGATATATTGTTGAAGTTGAATATATTTAGAGGATTGTAAAGGTGGTAAATGAAATTCCTCACAAAGTTGGGGAAAAGATTTAAAGGTTCCATCATGAAAAAGTTGATCAATAGAATATATGCCAGCCTCTTTCCATAAAGGCCAGGACAAGGTACAGCCACAAATATGAATAGCTGATTTATGCCATAGGGGAGCTTTAATGTGAATTCTCGAATTAGATTTAGGTATGCGATGACCTCTCTACCAAGATTTATGCATTGCAGATAAAATAGGGTTTTTAGGGTCAGAAGAACTAGTCCCTGTACCATATAAAAGGGACAAGCCTAAATCTTGAGCCAAAAGGTGACGTTCAAGTGGAACCCATTGAGGGATATCTTTAGATTTAGGCAAGAAAGATGAGAGTTGAGAGATATGATGGGCAAGTGAATAATGCTCAATGGAGGGAAGACCCAAACCCCCATGTAATTGATGGGCCTTCAATTTGGACAAGGCAAGACGTGGCTTAACCGTGCCCCAAATAAAGAGTTTTATTTTGGAGTCAATGGATCGAAGGGTAGTTATGGGAATGTGGAGAACAAGCATACCTAGAACATAAAGAAATCATGGTAAGGTAACCATCTTAACCGCTTGAACTCTCCCCTAAAGAGATAGTCCAATAGCTTTCCATTTATCGAAGTCTCTTTGCATTTGTGTAAATAAAGGAGTCAAATTGTCCATGAACATATTATCTAAACCTCTATTAAGTAATATTCCTAGGTACTTAAGACGGGATGATTGCCAATGAAAAGGGAAGCCAGAAATTGCTGTCTTCGTAGTACTAATTGACATGAGTAACGCTTCGCTTTTATCCCAATTTATTTTGTAACCTGAGAAAAAGGAGAAATCATTGATAATGTGAAGGAGAGCGGGAACAGAACGGGGAAGGTCAGTAAGAGTGAGAAGAATGTCATCGGCATACAAGTAAATTGTAGAATGACCAATCGGAAGAGGGACACCTACAACCTCTTTAGATTGTCGTATTGCCGCAGCCAGAGGTTCCATCGCTAAGAGGAAAAGAAGAAGGGATAGCGGGCAACCTTGACGAGTGTCTCGTCGAATAGGAAAAGGGGTAGATAAGAAACTACCACAATTAACTTGAGCTAGTGGACTGTCATATAGCAAACACACTTTATCAATAAATTAATCACCCAAGCCAAACCTTTGCATGACTGTAAAAAGGTACTCCCATTCAATGCTATCAAATGCTTTTTCAGCATCAAGGGAAAGAAGCGAAGCATCCTCTGTGAGGTGTTTAGCATACCACAAGGCATGAGATAAAGTGTGGAGATGATTCCGAGATGAACGACCCGGAACGAAACCCACTTGTGAATTATGAATTAAGGACGGTAAAACTTTACGAAGACGGGATGCAAGAATACTAGCTAGTATTTTAATATCCTAATTCAAGAGAGATATAGGCCGATAACTACCACATAGCAAGGGATCTCTGCCAGGTTTTGGTAAGACAGCTATAATTGCTTTGTTAGAAAGAGATCCTAGAGAGGATTCCTCATCAGATTCTAGAAACCCGGCATGTAAAGTATTGATCATATTATGACCAGTCCATCTATAAAATTCAGGAGGAAAACCATCTTTTCCTGTGGCCTTATGATACGGTAAGGCAGTAATAGCTGAAGAAATCTCGTCTCTTGAAATATTACCATCAAGTAAAGCTCTACCGTCATCCGAAAGTCGTGGAAGGTGTATCCTATCTAAAAAGTTGGACATTTTAGGTTTATCTATATGAGCACTCGGGGAGTAAAGAGATCTATAGAAGGAAGCAAATTCTTCAACTATTTCTTGTGGCCTAGTAAGTATGTCACCATGACTGGATTTGATAGCCGGAATCGCCATAGCAGCCTCCCTCTGACACAATTGTGCAGCCAATAGCCGACCAGCTTTTTCCCCCTGCTCGTAATGTCTCCCTTTCATTTTTTGCAAGGCGTATTCGGCCTTAGAATTAAAAAGACTATTAGGAGACATTCATGCCTGCTCCATTAACTTACGATTCTGGAGGGTAGGATTAGAAATATACAAATTGGAAAAATGTTGAATGTCTTGTTCAAATTCTGCTTGTTTGGCTGCATTGTTCTTGTTAATAAGAGCAGCATCACGCATTAATTGACCTCTGATGCTTGCTGTAGCTGCTGCCCAGACCGTTCTCTTGAAAGGAAATTGAATCCTTATTAATAGTGAGATAATCTTGAAGGTGCGATTGTAAGAGAAGTTTACCTGCGGGTGTCTTGTATTTGTTTATGCTCATTCTCCATGGTTTGCGTCCCGGTTTAGAGAGACCTAAATCAGGAGACTGATCGGATATGGCTGCGTCTAAAATTCTCGAATCAGTGACCAACTGAACTGCCTTTTGTGAAAGAAGGAAATAGTCCAGACGCGAAAATGTGCCATGGGCTGAAGAAAAGAATGTGTACTCTTCATCTTGTGGATGACTAAGCCTCCAGTGATCAACGAGACCATTGTCGGCGAGAATATTGTGTAATATGGCTCTATCAGAAGCGTTAACATTATCAAGGCGGCCTGTTTTGTCTGGAGCCAAATTCCAATCCCCTCCAATGAGGAATTGAGAGGCATTGATTTCTGTGAGAAGACGATTAATTCGAAGGAAAAATTGTTTTTTGGCACCAAGTGGAGCGTATATAGAACCAAGACAAATGAAAGAGCTTCCAATTTTCAATTTAACAAAGACATATCGACCTGACCCTCCGGATCATGTCTTGGAGATTGTGAAGGCAAGGGACTTCCTAATAAGGATGGCTACACCACATTTAGGAACAGGGTTAGGATTGGTGGGATCAGGTTTAGAAATACTACTATGAATAACCTTTCTATCCCAGTCTCTCCTGAGTTTAGTAGATTCAATATCACCCAAGTGTGTTTCCTGCAGTAAAGCAATATCTACATGTTTAGAGTGCAAATATGAGAAAACCTTTTTTCTTTTAATATAGTGGGTGAGACCATGAACATTCCAGGAAATCACTGATAGAGGATGAATAGGAGACATAATGGAAGAACTCAAGAACAAAGTCGAGAAAAAGAGAGGAAATAAGTATAGAGGGGAAAATGGATAAAAGTGTTACTCTGGATAGCAAAAGACAAAGTGTGTGAAAGTCTAAGAAACTAATAAGAGAGAAGGAAAAAAAATATAGGATTTGAGAAGTTTTTAGAGAAGCAAACTAAATATCCAATACAGAAAGAAAGGAGAGATAAATAGAGCAGGGAAGATAGAGGAAGTGGAGAAAAAATAGGATAGGAAGATAAGGAAGGAACCGAGACTGTTAACCGCAGGTCTGTGCGCACAAAAGCAACGCCGTGGGACAGGACCCCATCGGAGGAGAGAAGAATATGGATCAAATGAATAAAGGATAGTATGGAATATATGAAAAATGTCAAAATGTACAATATTCAATATAACATTATCATAACCATAATAAACTCTAACATATTACTGTGTAGCATAAAGCCATGAAATAGGAATATTGACATCTTCAATATGATATAACTATGATAAAAGAGTAAGAGAGTATTACAATAAATGAAGACAGAAAGTGTGGATAAGGAAAAAAGGTCATAATATATAACATAAGGAATGTGAAAAAGAAAAAAGGAGAAAGAACATCCACGGATTACTGAAGATAACAGAGTAAGATACAGAAATAATCGAGAGACAAACAAAAGTTATAGAGGCATAAGAGACAAAATACAAGAAGAAAGACTGAATTGCAGGAAAGAATATAGAGAGCAAGAGAAAGGAGGAAAATGAGAAAGAAAGGAAAACTTGTAGAATCAGAAATTAGAATATAGAAATGAAGGAGGCAACAAAGCTTACCTACAAACACATACAACAATTAAATAGCAGGACCAACTACAACCTTTAAACAACTAAGAATATTAAATATGCAATGGCAAAGTAAGTAATACTAATTTCTCCAATTAGAGAAACAACAAAGCACAGAAGTAAACAAATGAACAATAAAGCAATGTTCAATCAGCATCCAAAGGCGTTTTAAGAGGCGATCTGGATTTATCTCTCTGTGGTTCCTTAGTAAGAGTAGAAATAGAGTGCAGAGCTGAAACCCTATCATCCTAAGAACGATGAGGACGATTCAGATCTCTACCACGCTGCCTGGAAGGATTAGCCTTGCGTGGATGTGGCATTGACATATGTGAGGAAGTAGAAGAAGACGGTTGAGATTGCACACAGTGAGAAGATTGTGTTTCCATGTCGTGAGATTTCATGTTGTCTAAGAATTGTTGCAGAAGTACAGGGTCAAAGAAGTCCTTAGATTCTCCATTCCTGGTAATACGAAAACGTGCAGGTTCAAACAATCCATACTTGATGTCTAGCTGACGCAATTGAGGTCGCATGGAAAGAAATGCCTTCCGTCGTTCATTCGTCTCTTTAGAAAAATCTGCAGCTATATGAATAGTATGACCTTGAAAGAGAAAGGGACCTCTTGAACGAGCTGCAAACAAAATTTGTTGCGTTTGTTCATGCCGAAGAAAACAAGCAATAATTGGTCTTGGTCGCGCAGAGGAATCTGGGCGTGAAGGGCCAAGTCTGTGAGCGCGTTGGATTTCAAGAGATGGAGCGAAGGAGATACGGGTCATTTGCGGAAGGGTGTTGCAGAGAAATAATTTCATGTCATTCTTTTCAATGTTCTCCGGAAACCCAAAAAAACCGGACATTATCTCTTCGACTGCGGTCTTCCAGATCGATGATTTTGCTGTGCAGAAATAGAAGATCCTGATCCTGATCCAAACTTTGAACTATATCCAAACGACTCTCCATGGCCAGTATTTTAGAATCAAGGCTTTCAATTCTAGTCTGAAAAATGGTGAGGTCTGCTCTAATTGATTTGGTTTCTCCAGCCAAAGATGTGATTGTGATGTCCAGTCCCTCTAATCGACGATTGACCCCAGAAAGTTCCTGCAATATTCTTTGCATGGTGTCGGATAACGTCTGGTCAATAGGAGGTGACGAAGCTTGGGTGATAGTTGATGGTGGAGACAGCTTCCCTTTCGCTGACAAATTAGTAGAGTGTTTCACAACGTCAGTAAAGATTGGTTGTTTAGGTACTTTGCTACCATTCCTGGTGACATTGTTACTTTCCGCTTCACAGATGCTCTACAGAAGCGAATGGATGTGGTAACTTTATATGAAGCAATGGTGAGAACAACTTCGTAATGAATGACAGTAAGAAATAAGAATAGTACAATATAGAGTGCAATGCCACAGACAGAATTGAGTATATGTCACTTATGAGGGCAATAATTACATTCTGTACAAAAAAAGATGTTGAGGAGCATTAGACATCACCAAAAAGGAAATCAACAATCACTCTGTATTATAACAAATAATCATATGTAAACAGCAGCAATTCAATGAAGAAAAGGCCTGTAACAAGAAAAGGGTTAGTGTCTAAATCAGATATCACATAAGATCAGGCCTGGCGGTGTTGAAATGGGTAATACACATAGTATGTATCAATAATATATGTCAAAAATCAACAATTCTTAAGCAAAGATCGCTGCAACATATGAAATAAGTGTCTTATACAGACTCGAACCCCAAAGCTGGTAAAATGGAAAAGAAAAAACACATTAAGAATATCACAGGAAAAACTGTCACTGTCACATATACAGGCTCAAATCAGTAGTAGAAAGCGTTGTGCGCCCAAAAGAATCATGAGGACAGAACAGCACACGTATCAAAAGACAATGAAGGCAAGAAGCATCACGCTTATGAGGAGAGCTGTAAAATTCCTGCATGAATAAGGAAACGTCACAACATGAAGAAGAGGCGCGATGTAAGCATGAATGCACACAATGAATAAGGAAGCGCACTCTTATGAGGCGAGGTAATGTAGTACAAGCGTTGTGTGACAGGATATCTCATGACACATAGCAGAGTTATCTTCCTCAGAAGGTCATGTCGCAAAATAACTGGCTGAGGTCATTGAAGGTGGAAAGACCATACAGGGAAATTGGCCCTGAGAAAAATATAAGCATACTTCTAGCAGTAAAGTTAAGTGCTCTGCGTATAAGTCATGAGGAGACTGCTTTTGACGCAATGCGTGAGGAGAAAATTTGCAAAAATAATGACACCTGCCCTCTTTCATAGAAATCCATGCAAATGTAAGTCAAAATGAATGATATTGGAGTAAGGGCAGAAACTGTGAGGCCCCAATACTAATAAGGGCACTGAAGAAAAGGCAATGTTAGTTGATGCTCGTTTATTTTCCTTTTCCTTTATTGTGCTCCCTATGGAAGAAAGAACCTTGCCGGCAATGTAGATGAAAGCCTCTCTCTATCTCAGAAGGAGAAGGTACTTCAAAACGGGAACACACGCAATATTGGAGGAGGTGCGGCCTTGTAATGCGAGGAGGCGCGGCCCTGTATTATGAAAGGCACGGCCCGTGGTGAGGAGAGGCGCGGCCTCAGATGATGCACAGGTCCTTCAGTCTGTGAACAAAGCGAGCAGTTACCTCACCAGCAGACATTGAAGATGAAGCAGCACCGCTCCGTGCAAAACAAAACCACTAGGACTGACCGCATGCCCTCCGTTAGCAATGTAGCATGAAAAGGAAATTCCAGCGGCACAGGTACAAGAGAGGAGCTCCTCAGGGGTCCGTCCCACAACGGAGCTCGACTCTCAGGCGCCATCGTCCTGCAAACCCAGACCATGCCCCCTATATAGTTGAGTTTAATAATATTGTGTGCTATTGTATTTTGTGGCACAATGTGGAATCGTGGGATGGATTAGATGTATGTGGTTTGTTGTGCAATTGTATTGTTGAATTGTATTATGTGGTTTGGTTCTCAATTATGTGGTGTGGATTGCAAATGTGTGGAGGTGAATTGTGTGGTGTGGAACTGTGTGGATAGCTTTACCTGTTGGTGACGAAAAAGAAGAAATAAGTAGGAGCAAAGCTTCAGATCTGTGTGTTTGGGGGTTAAAACAAAGACAGAGAGTCAGAGCTTTTGGTGTTGTACTTGTAAATGTTTCTTATCCCTATGTTATGGATTGGAGTGGATGCCTATGTTGTGTAGTGGAATTTGTGGGTTAGATTAAACATTTTCAGCTGTGACATTGTATGGCATGGAATTGTGTGGTGTAGAGTCGATCTGTCTGTGAAAGTATGTGTGCAGGTGCATTTGGATAGTAATTATGCATCTTTGAGTGCATTGGAATTCTATGGAGTAATATTCTGTGTTATGGAGTGTAATTAGGATGAATGGTATTTTGTGTTGTATAGTGTTATGCAGTGGAGTGTAATTATGGAGTGCGCTGTTGAATTTTATGGAATGATGTTGAAATATGTGTTGAAAATTGGATCCATGTGGTGTGTACTGAAATTGTGTCTTGGTGGTGAATGATTTTTAATTTTAATTATGTGGTGCAGAATGGATTTGTGTGGAGTTGAAAATGTGGAATGGAACAGTGTGGTATTGTGGTTAAATTATGTTGAGTGGATTTTTGTAAAAACAACAAGTGATGGACCGAATGTGGATCAATGTCACACATTCCCCCAGTCAAAAGATCTGGGCCCAAATCCATCGTTTTTTTGCACTCCACACCACCCTGGGTTAGACAATGGCGATATGCAAATCAGCTCTGACCCTGTTGCCCCATGGGAACAGTCCAGTCCGAACTACAAAAGCCATATCCTTCCCAGAACGGAATCAAGCATCCGAGGACCGGACCGGTTTCGAGGTAACACCTCTCATCAACCCGGCTAGCTTGACTCCAAGTGGTGTGGAGTGCCTGGGACCCACGTCTGGGCATCCCCAGCGCACTTAGGGCGGCAATTGCAAAAACAACAAGTGATGGACCGAATGTGGATCAATGTCACACATTCCCCCAGTCAAAAGATCTGGGCCCAAATCCATCGTTTTTTTGCACTCCACACCACCCTGGGTTAGACAATGGCGATATGCAAATCAGCTCTGACCCTGTTGCCCCATGGGAACAGTCCAGTCCGAACTACAAAAGCCATGTCCTTCCCAGAACGGAATCAAGCATCCGAGGACCGGACCGGTTTCGAGGTAACACCTCTCATCAGCCCGGCTAGCTTGACTCCAAGTGGTGTGGAGTGCCTGGGACCCACGTCTGGGCATCCCCAGCGCACTTAGGGCGGCAATTGCAAAAACAACAAGTGATGGACCGAATGTGGATCAATGTCACACATTTCCCCAGTCAAAAGATCTGGGCCCAAATCCATCGTTTTTTTGCACTCCACACCACCCTGGGTTAGACAATGGTGATATGCAAATCAGCTCTGACCCTGTTGCCCCATGGGAACAGTCCAGTCCGAACTACAAAAGCCATGTCCTTCCCAGAACGGAATCAAGCATCCGAGGACCGGACCGGTTTCGAGGTAACACCTCTCATCAGCCCGGCTAGCTTGACTCCAAGTGGTGTGGAGTGCCTGGGACCCACGTCTGTGCATCCCCAGCGCACTTAGGGCAGCAATTGCAAAAACAACAAGTGATGGACCGAATGTGGATCAATGTCACACATTCCCCCAGTCAAAAGATCTGGGCCCAAATCCATCGTTTTTTTGCACTCCACACCACCCTGGGTTAGACAATGGCGATATGCAAATCAGCTCTGACCCTGTTGCCCCATGGGAACAGTCCAGTCCGAACTACAAAAGCCATGTCCTTCCCAGAACGGAATCAAGCATCCGAGGACCGGACCGGTTTCGAGGTAACACCTCTCATCAGCCCGGCTAGCTTGACTCCAACTGGTGTGGAGTGCCTGGGACCCACGTCTGGGCATCCCCAGCGCACTTAGGGCGGCAATTGCAAAAACAACAAGTGATGGACCGAATGTGGATCAATGTCACACATTCCCCCAGTCAAAAGATCTGGGCCCAAATCCATCGTTTTTTTGCACTCCACACCACCCTGGGTTAGACAATGGCGATATGCAAATCAGCTCTGACCCTGTTGCCCCATGGGAACAGTCCAGTCCGAACTACAAAAGCCATGTCCTTCCCAGAACGGAATCAAGCATCCGAGGACCGGACCGGTTTCGAGGTAACACCTCTCATCAGCCCGGCTAGCTTGACTCCAAGTGGTGTGGAGTGCCTGGGACCCACGTCTGGGCATCCCCAGCGCACTTAGGGCGGCAATTGCAAAAACAACAAGTGATGGACCGAATGTGGATCAATGTCACACATTCCCCCAGTCAAAAGATCTGGGCCCAAATCCATTGTTTTTTTGCACTCCACACCACCCTGGGTTAGACAATGGCGATATGCAAATCAGCTCTGACCCTGTTGCCCCATGGGAACAGTCCAGTCCGAACTACAAAAGCCATGTCCTTCCCAGAACGGAATCAAGCATCCGAGGACCGGACCGGTTTCGAGGTAACACCTCTCATCAGCCCGGCTAGCTTGACTCCAAGTGGTGTGGAGTGCCTGGGACCCACGTCTGGGCATCCCCAGCGCACTTAGGGCGGCAATTGCAAAAACGTGGGTCCCAGACGTGGGTCCCAGGCACTCCACACCACTGGAGTCAAGCTAGCCGGGCTGATGAGAGGTGTTACCTCGAAACCGGTCCGGTCCTCGGATGCTTGATTTCGTTCTGGGAAGGACATGGCATTTGTAGTTCGGACTGAACTGTTCCCATGGGGCACAGGGTCAGAGCTGATTTGCATATCGCCATTGTCTAACCCGGGGTGGTGTGGAGTGCAAAAAAACGATGGATTTGGGCCCAGATCTTTGGACTGGGTTGAGTGTGTGACATTGATCCACATTCGGTCCATCACCTGTTGTTTTTGCAAATTCCGCCCTAAGTGCGCTGGGGATGCCCAGACGTGGGTCCCAGGCACTCCACACCACTGGAGTCAAGCTAGCCGGGCTGATGAGAGGTGTTACCTCGAAACCGGTCCGGTCCTCGGATGCTTGATTTCGTTCTGGGAAGGACATGGCTTTTGTAGTTCGGACTGAACTGTTCCCATGGGGCACAGGGTCAGAGCTGATTTGCATATCGCCATTGTCTAACCCGGGGTGGTGTGGAGTGCAAAAAAACGATGGATTTGGGCCCAGATCTTTGGACTGGGTTGAGTGTGTGACATTGATCCACATTCGGTCCATCACCTGTTGTTTTTGCAAATTCCGCCCTAAGTGCGCTGGGGATGCCCAGACGTGGGTACCAGGCACTCCACACCACTGGAGTCAAGCTAGCCGGGCTGATGAGAGGTGTTACCTCGAAACCGGTCCGGTCCTCGGATGCTTGATTTCGTTCTGGGAAGGACATGGCTTTTGTAGTTCGGACTGAACTGTTCCCATGGGGCACAGGGTCAGAGCTGATTTGCATATCGCCATTGTCTAACCCGGGGTGGTGTGGAGTGCAAAAAAAAACAATGGATTTGGGCCCAGATCTTTGGACTGGGTTGAGTGTGTGACATTGATCCACATTCGGTCCATCACCTGTTGTTTTTGCAAATTCCGCCCTAAGTGCGCTGGGGATGCCCAGACGTGGGTCCCAGGCACTCCACACCACTGGAGTCAAGCTAGCCGGGCTGATGAGAGGTGTTACCTCGAAACCGGTCCGGGCCTCGGATGCTTGATTTCGTTCTGGGAAGGACATGGCTTTTGTAGTTCGGACTGAACTGTTCCCATGGGGCACAGGGTCAGAGCTGATTTGCATATCGCCATTGTCTAACCCGGGGTGGTGTGGAGTGCAAAAAAACGATGGATTTGGGCCCAGATCTTTGGACTGGGTTGAGTGTGTGACATTGATCCACATTCGGTCCATCACCTGTTGTTTTTGCAAAATCCGCCCTAAGTGCGCTGGGGATGCCCAGACGTGGGTCCCAGGCACTCCACACCACTGGAGTCAAGCTAGCCGGGCTGATGAGAGGTGTTACCTCGAAACCGGTCCGGTCCTCGGATGCTTGATTTCGTTCTGGGAAGGACATCGCTTTTGTAGTTCGGACTGAACTGTTCCCATGGGGCACAGGGTCAGAGCTGATTTGCATATCGCCATTGTCTAACCTGGGGTGGTGTGGAGTGCAAAAAAACGATGGATTTGGGCCCAGATCTTTGGACTGGGTTGAGTGTGTGACATTGATCCACATTCGGTCCATCACCTGTTGTTTTTGCAAATTCCGCCCTAAGTGCGCTGGGGATGCCCAGACGTGGGTCCCAGGCACTCCACACCACTGGAGTCAAGCTAGCCGGGCTGATGAGAGGTGTTACCTCGAAACCGGTCCGGTCCTCGGATGCTTGATTTCGTTCTGGGAAGGACATGGCTTTTGTAGTTCGGACTGAACTGTTCCCATGGGGCACAGGGTCAGAGCTGATTTGCATATCGCCATTGTCTAACCCGGGGTGGTGTGGAGTGCAAAAAAACGATGGATTTGGGCCCAGATCTTTGGACTGGGTTGAGTGTGTGACATTGATCCACATTCGGTCCATCACCTGTTGTTTTTGCAAATTCCGCCCTAAGTGCGCTGGGGATGCCCAGACGTGGGTCCCAGGCACTCCACACCACTGGAGTCAAGCTAGCCGGGCTGATGAGAGGTGTTACCTCGAAACCGGTCCGGTCCTCGGATGCTTGATTTCGTTCTGGGAAGGACATGGCTTTTGTAGTTCGGACTGAACTGTTCCCATGGGGCTCAGGGTCAGAGCTGATTTGCATATCGCCATTGTCTAATCCGGGGTGGTGTGGAGTGCAAAAAAACGATGGATTTGGGCCCAGATCTTTGGACTGGGTTGAGTGTGTGACATTGATCCACATTCGGTCCATCACCTGTTGTTTTTGCAAATTCCGCCCTAAGTGCGCTGGGGATGCCCAGACATGGGTCCCAGGCACTCCACACCACTGGAGTCAAGCTAGCCGGGCTGATGAGAGGTGTTACCTCGAAACCGGTCCGGTCCTCGGATGCTTGATTTCGTTCTGGGAAGGACATGGCTTTTGTAGTTCGGACTGAACTGTTCCCATGGGGCACAGGGTCAGAGCTGATTTGCATATCGCCATTGTCTAACCCGGGGTGGTGTGGAGTGCAAAAAAACGATGGATTTGGGCCCAGATCTTTGGACTGGGTTGAGTGTGTGACATTGATCCACATTCGGTCCATCACCTGTTGTTTTTGCAAATTCCGCCCTAAGTGCGCTGGGGATGCCCAGACGTGGGTCCCAGGCACTCCACACCACTGGAGTCAAGCTAGCCGGGCTGATGAGAGGTGTAACCTCGAAACCGGTCCGGTCCTCGGATGCTTGATTTCGTTCTGGGAAGGACATGGCTTTTGTAGTTCGGACTGAACTGTTCCCATGGGGCACAGGGTCAGAGCTGATTTGCATATCGCCATTGTCTAACCCGGGGTGGTGTGGAGTGCAAAAAAACGATGGATTTGGGCCCAGATCTTTGGACTGGGTTGAGTGTGTGACATTGATCCACATTCGGTCCATCACCTGTTGTTTTTGCAAATTCCGCCCTAAGTGCGCTGGGGATGCCCAGACGTGGGTCCCAGGCACTCCACACCACTGGAGTCAAGCTAGCCGGGCTGATGAGAGGTGTTACCTCGAAACCGGTCCGGTCCTCGGATGCTTGATTTCGTTCTGGGAAGGACATGGCTTTTGTAGTTCGGACTGAACTGTTCCCATGGGGCACAGGGTCAGAGCTGATTTGCATATCGCCATTGTCTAACCCGGGGTGGTGTGGAGTGCAAAAAAACGATGGATTTGGGCCCAGATCTTTGGACTGGGTTGAGTGTGTGACATTGATCCACATTCGGTCCATCACCTGTTGTTTTTGCAAATTCCGCCCTAAGTGCGCTGGGGATGCCCAGACGTGGGTCCCAGGCACTCCACACCACTGGAGTCAAGCTAGCCGGGCTGATGAGAGGTGTTACCTCGAAACCGGTCCGGTCCTCGGATGCTTGATTTCGTTCTGGGAAGGACATGGCTTTTGTAGTTCGGACTGAACTGTTCCCATGGGGCACAGGGTCAGAGCTGATTTGCATATCGCCATTGTCTAACCCGGGGTGGTGAGGAGTGCAAAAAAACGATGGATTTGGGCCCAGATCTTTGGACTGGGTTGAGTGTGTGACATTGATCCACATTCGGTCCATCACCTGTTGTTTTTGCAAATTCCGCCCTAAGTGCGCTGGGGATGCCCAGACTTGGGTCCCAGGCACTCCACACCACTGGAGTCAAGCTAGCCGGGCTGATGAGAGGTGTTACCTCGAAACCGGTCCGGTCCTCGGATGCTTGATTTCGTTCTGGGAAGGACATGGCTTTTGTAGTTCGGACTGAACTGTTCCCATGGGGCACAGGGCCAGAGCTGATTTGCATATCGCCATTGTCTAACCCGGGGTGGTGTGGAGTGCAAAAAAACGATGGTTTTGGGCCCAGATCTTTGGACTGGGTTGAGTGTGTGACATTGATCCACATTCGGTCCATCACCTGTTGTTTTTGCAAATTCCGCCCTAAGTGCGCTGGGGATGCCCAGACGTGGGTCCCAGGCACTCCACACCACTGGAGTCAAGCTAGCCGGGCTGATGAGAGGTGTTACCTCGAAACCGGTCCGGTCCTCGGATGCTTGATTTCGTTCTGGGAAGGACATGGCTTTTGTAGTTCGGACTGAACTGTTCCCATGGGGCACAGGGTCAGAGCTGATTTGCATATCGCCATTGTCTAACCCGGGGTGGTGTGGAGTGCAAAAAAACTATGGATTTGGGCCCAGATCTTTGGACTGGGTTGAGTGTGTGACATTGATCCACATTCGGTCCATCACCTGTTGTTTTTGCAAATTCCGCCCTAAGTGCGCTGGGGATGCCCAGACGTGGGTCCCAGGCACTCCACACCACTGGAGTCAAGCTAGCCGGGCTGATGAGAGGTGTTACCTCGAAACCGGTCCGGTCCTCGGATGCTTGATTTCGTTCTGGGAAGGACATGGCTTTTGTAGTTCGGACTGAACTGTTCCCATGGGGCACAGGGTCAGAGCTGATTTGCATATTGCCATTGTCTAACCCGGGGTGGTGTGGAGTGCAAAAAAACGATGGATTTGGGCCCAGATCTTTGGACTGGGTTGAGTGTGTGACATTGATCCACATTTGGTCCATCACCTGTTGTTTTTGCAAAGAGTGGATTTTTGTGGCATGTTGTGTAGTGTTTTATGTGGATTGTTATGTGGTATAGAGTGGGGTTTTTGGGATGTGTTTATGTGGTAATGAGTAGTGTTTTATTGGCTGATGTAGCAGTTATGTGGTGTTGAGTGTTATGATGGGGGATTGTAACTATGCTGCGAGGTGTGGTTGTATGGTTTGGTGATGTATTGAGTGGTGTTGCATGACTACATGTCCTAGAAAGTGAAAAAAAATCATCCTTGCTTGGTTGAACCCGACATTGAGTTGGTAAACAGCTTGGTTCAGTCAAGTCTCAGTTGTGATGTAAAGCACAAATATGGACCAGGCAGGACATTGAATGCAAGAAGGGTGGAGGCATGCTTCTAATGCTGTTGGCTGGTCTTAGGAGTAGGACACTATGAACAATATGTCATTGGGGGGCATGTAATCTCGCACATCCCATCCCAAAAATAGGAATATTTTAGAAGAGACACTGAGCTACCAAAGGGAAAACAGAGATCAATGTCACATACCTAAATTAGAGAGCACAATATTGTTCAAAGGAAGGCTGAAGATGCAGCATTTACAAACCTGTCAGCTCAAAGAAAATTACTTGTAAAATGACATTTGATGTAGGACTACTGGAGTGACATATTCTGTAGCGCAAGCGCAATGCTAGCATCCAGGAAAGGAAAGGCAGCTCAGCATCCCTCAGCTGATTGCGAGCACTGCTGGAGGACAGGTGAGAAGTAGCACCACTCTTGTCCTTCTTGGAATAGCTGGTAGGAGAAAGTCCTTTAAGAAAATAGTGCCTACAAGGTGTTAAGAAAACCTGGTAACAATACAAGTAAGAGGGGCCGATCCTCATGGGAGGTTACAAAAGTAGACAAGGCGATACTAAGGAGGGACTACTCAGCCTATTCACAAAGTTAAAGGCAACAATTTGAAAGCACAGCAACCGGAGCCAATTGAAAAGACAGGCATAAAATTGGTGGAGTCAAGTCCATACCTGAATATAGCATGTCTTGAAGAGGCAGCGCAAGTGCTGCCTAGGCGTGACCTTAGAAGGAGCTCTGAAATTTGCACCTATCATTTCGCTAAGCTTCTTCGTGTATAGTTTTTAAGTGTAAACAGTAAATGTGGTAATTCTCATATGGGGATTGTACAAACACTAGGCTTATAACTGTAGCTAATACACCAGCTCGTCAGACCACTCCTGCACTTTCGGAGAACCCAGAAGAAAACAAGAGGGAATCTGCGTTCTATCTATTAACTGTCGGTGAAAGGACCAGGGGTGACCACATGACCACCCAACAACTGAAAGGATCGTACTGATGGCTGCTCTCCTGTATTGCTTTAAGAACACCAGAATATGAAGAGATGCTCCATCCTGGGTGAGGAAACGCCGTCCCCAACTAATGCAAACTGAACTGGACCCTGAGGGAGCCAAGGCTTCGCATAGAACCAGATCCCTGGTGCCTTCTCGGAAGGCCAGGCTTGTGGGAGAGGCCAGGAGTAACCTTTCCCTCACCTTTGAGAATTTGAAACATTTGGATTTAGTGGAAACGAGAACGAGAGACCTACTCAACCTTGGTGTTGTAACTGGAGGTTCAAAGAAGAGAACAAGGAAGATATACAGCATTGGAGCTGACCAATCAGGTAAGTAACTACCACTCAGCTCCTGGCCTTGATGAGGCAGAACAGTTTGTTGATAACTTTTTTTTTTAAACAAGTGCTAACTCTGGTGGCTTTTTGGCATTGCACATAAATGAATTGCGCTTTTACAACTCAAGTTTTCCTAATGCCATATTTAGACATTGTACAGGATGTACAACAATTGGAATTGCGATTTCTTAATTGAATTCTTTTTCTGAATCGCAATTAGGGAAACATGATTTGTAATGTATGAAACTCTTTTGAGTTTCATTAGTTATTCGTAGTTGGTCGCAAATAGAGCTACCACATGAATATGAATTAATCGGCAATCTGTGACCCACTGGGACTCGCTGCCATCACAGGCATCATGCCCACTCATGTCAGTAGAGCACCATTTCTTTAAGAAAATTACTGTGTTTTTAAAAAGAAATAAATGAAACTTTGAAATATTTTTAGTAGTGGGCACAGTTTCCAAATATTCTCAAAGGGTAAAGGGTTTGGTGGTGGGCCCCTTCCCATCTGCAACTGGGTTATCACCAACTTTGAGTTGGTGGTTAATAGCAAATTATTTTGTGACAGCATTTGGTCACAAAAGATTTGTACTTTATCGTGCAATTAAGTATTATAAAGGGATGCCTTCAGTATGCCCCTTCCAAATCCCGGAGCGCAAAACCCAAATTGCAATTTGGTAGCAAGTTACTAAATCACATTTTGGGCTTTGTACATCAGAAAAGAGCACTTTTACGTTTGTGAATGCAGAACTGCATTTTACATCTATCCCATAATCTTCCGAAACATATTACTATTGTTCCTGATGCACTCTTTTGTTTTTTTTCAATTTTTGTGGATGTTTTTCTTACTAAATGAATCCTAATGTTTCTAAATTGATTTAAGAATATTCGTCATTTTCATGTTGCTTGTCTCTGCTAGAACCCGTCATGCATTTCTGTAGGGAAAAGCCAGCCCATTGTGCCAATTCTTCCTGGGATGAGCATAGCACTGACAATAAACTATTTAAACTTTCAAGATGGGGCTCCTGGGACAAGGACGAATGACATTCCTGGTAATAAACTGGATCCTGGTGATAGTGGAAGGTTGTGGACCGGTTACTAGGATGACTGGAAAGTGAATTTTAATTGTACCAGAATAAGTTACATTTAGCCTCTGGGAACACACCTCATAGGCAGGAACGAGGCAATGCAAACGGTATTTGCCTTACGACCTGCATAGAGAGAGATAAAAAAAGCAAAGTGAACCAATGCACAGAAAATGCGAAGAAGGGATATAAAATAAAGAAGATTGTGCAGCAGCACTGTTCAAAACAGAGGCAACAGAGGGGCCATGGGTGTCACTTCTATTCCAGTGATACTGCATCTGAGGCAGAGTATTATGAATCTGAATCTAGAAGTGATTTTTCACTCAGTGGAGGTCCATCGAATGACCACTGGTCCTACAGTGATTCTGAAGAACATTGTCATAGCCGTTGTGCTTTCCCTTTGAAAGTATAATCTTTTCAACTGCGAGACTGTGGCAGTGTAATCAAATCCAGAATGCAGGAAGCTACTTCCTGAACCACAGAGAGTGTGGTCGCTTTGAACCCCCCTAATAGAATTAAGCTGAACATTTTCCAATTCTTTGCAGATGTTGGATGTGAAGTCAATACTGAAATATTATGCCTTTTGTCTTCTTACATCTTTTTGAGGAAGAAGTGTTCCTTAAGGCAATTGTGCAAGAATGTATGTCGATGCTTCGCATACCATTACTTTGCGCAATTTCAGTGTGATATTTTTACTTAGCATGAATGATTATTTCGCAAGTTTGTACTGCGCATGCATTTGTACCGCAAATGGTTCTAAATGTACTATGAATGCTTTTATTCTGCATTTTATTAGTAAGCATAGCACTTCTACGTTTTTTTCTAGAAATGATTTAGGATAATAAAATCCATCGCACTAAAATCATGCGAAGTGCTTCAGGTTGGGTGAGTTTTTGTTTTCAAAATTAATTGTACCTCCTACTACTATTTTTATACATTCTCAGTAACCCATAAAATCTCAACACTACCCAAAGCCTCACACACTACACTACCCTACACTACATGAACACTATTTCACTACCCTAAACCCTAATACACTACCCCCTACTTGATCTTCCCCCTTCCCCTGTCTGGACCCTACACTCTAACACTAAGCTTCACAACCCACTGACACTACTCTAAACCCTAAAACACTACCCTACACTGCACACACACTATACCACTACCCTAAACCCTAACTCTCTACCCCCTGCATGCCCCCCCTTCCATCATTCCGCAGCCTACACTCAAACAATAACTTGCACGCCCCCCTACACTACCCTAAACCCTAAAACTACCTGACACAACACAAACACTACAACACTACCCTGCACCTTCAAACACTACTCCCTGCATATTCCTCCCCCAACCCCATGTCCTGTCCCTACTCCCCAACACTACCCTTCACGACCCCCGACACTTCCCCAAACTCAAATACAATACACCACACTATTCAAACACAACCCTACAACCTAAAAGACTACCCCCTTCATGACCTAAAAAATGACACTTACCTCTCCCTCCTCCATTCTTCCTCTCTTCTCCCGCTTCCAGCAACGTCAGATCTGCACGTCGTTGTTTTGAAACAGAAGCGCCATCCTATCAACGATGTGAATAGCGCATATCATTACAACGCATGCGTTATCCACATCGTTATTATCATCCTTATTATGTGCCTCCAACGATCTGAAAAATCTCCAACCTCCCAAAACTGGGAGAGAGGCCCGACCCAGGCAGGAGAACAGTGGTTGTCGGGAGCAGTTTGGCTTAGAAGAAGAACTCAGTGCTGCCTCTTGACTGATTAGAGGTTTCTGCAGTGATGCCTATAATAATATCAATGTGGATAGCGCATACCATTACAACACATGCGTTATAAAAACGTTTGGGATGTAACAACTTGCGAAGTAAAGGTTGTTTACCATTATGAATGTATGTCGATACTTGTGAAGTAATAGTATGCACACTAGCAGCCGCGAAGTAAAAGTTGTTTACCATTGTGCAACCAATACATTTGCAAACCAAATAGTTTGAGTGAGGATGAAGGCACTCTGGCACCAGATTCTAGGGCAAACCCGTAGACTTCCTCTTCACTCGAAGAGTTGAAAAAATGTGTGGCCCTTACATTCCTCATGAGACTATTGAACTAAACCACTGTACAGTCCTACTGCATGATACGTATGGTTTGGCAAATGCCCAGCTTCAAAGAGCTACTGCCTCAGTGAACCAAGTGGCAATCACACATTTGCCTGCCTGCTTCTTTGTGTAGGCAGACAAGCTGGCATTTCCTGTACAGGGGGAAAACCTGTTGCAGAAATGAATTTCCATAAGGGGTGGCTCATTATGCTAAGCCAGAGGTCTCCAGGGTTTTCTGTATTAAGAGCTACTTATGTTCAGTGAAAATCCTCCTGAACTGCTTATATTATTAGAGATGTAATAGTAACCACATGAGACAAGGCTACATTGTGCAAGATTAGCAGCAGTGATCTCTTCTGTCTCTGGCAAGGTTGCAAAAAGTAATGCAAATAATGCATTGTCAATGTGGAATGCCTCTACATGGGAAAGCATACCAGCCGTAGCTGCAATGCCACTGCCACCAAGTTAATGATATTAGTAATAAGTGCTCCCAAACCCAGTTTAATTTTTATTGCTCAAATATCCGTTTTGAGTACATAATGAAAATTCAACCATTTCCACCCTGAATACTTTTCAGATGTAGTAGACATAAAGTAATTTAAACAAGCAAATGCTTCTAATTCATTTCACTAGGATGCATGCAGGAGAGCTACTTACAGGTAGCGGGATAGCTACCAGTAGCTCAAGCTACTCATTGGAGAAATCTGTGCTAGGAACACCCTAGGGGAATGTTCATGGCTCATCGCAAGTGAAGAACGCTTGGACCAGCTTGGTATAGCGCAGAGAGAGGTGCCCTGGGATTGTTTGAGAGCTAAAACATGAGGAAATTGAATGGATAGACTTGCGGGACTACTGCTCCATTGGCTAGTGAGTTCTCTTCTCCCACAAATGAGAAGATGGCATAAAAGTGGCACATTATGACCCCAGACCTCAGATCACTGCTGGACTGGCAAGAAGACAGAAGGAGGACTGCTCTGCTCACCCAGCAAAGGGAGGCTGCATCAAGGAAGGACTCCACCTGCAGAACTCAAGGCATTGGGAAGGAGGACCATGCCTGCTGTACCTACTAGTAAAAGAAGAGCTCCACGTGTGCTCAGAAATGAAGGAAGATAGCCCTGCTTCTCACTGAACCCAGCAAGGAGAAGCTACATCAAAGACTGGTCTGTACCATCTGGACCCGAGGGACTCTAAAGGCGGACTGTCCCTGCAATATCCACTTGTGAGAAAAAGGATCCTCTAGTGCCAGGACAAAAGAAGTGTTGAATTACAGAATACCCCTAGAAGTGAAGGCGACTTATCACCTTTTGATAAAATGAGAGGTAGGACGAGTTTATGCAATTTGAGTCAACAATGGATGAGGAATTTAGTGGACAAAGGGAATGGTATTACCAAAACAATCACGTTATGGACAATGTTCCAAACAAAATTATCTCTTGTCCTGTAAATGTTGGTGATTGGGTTTGTGTAAAAAAGGGTAGAATTCTCTCAATTTTTTGATCCCATAAGAGTGGTCAGGGTTAGTAGACAAGTTGTGGAGTTAACTGATGGAAATGTTTGGAGTTTTTCAAAAGTTGTGAAAGTCTCTAATGGAGATATTTATTGTGTTCCTTCTTTACAAAACAAAAAAGTCTTGCATAAAAATCTGGATGTATGACGTTACAACGCATACTTTTACCACGCATGCCTTTACAACGCGTTTTTTAAATCGCAAACCTTTACAAGGCATAGCGCATGGGGTGCTGGATAGTGAAAAGTTTAATTTACTATTTTAACTCCAGTCCCCGTGGACACTAGGGAAGGTATTGGATAGTAAATTAAACTCATTCCCTATCCTAGAGCGCCCCCCAGCGCAATGCGTTGTAATGGTTTGCGTTGTTATGGTTGCGTTGTAATGGTAGTGTAGTAAAAGTTTCGTTGTAAAGGTTGTTCACCTAAAAATCTGAATTGACGAAAAGGTTGTCAACGTTCTTCCAATTTTGGGAGAAGCCAGGTGAATGTGAGACAGAGACATACACCAGCATGGTGTAAAGATTATGTTATGAGTAGATAACTTTCCTTGTTTCCTTGGTAAATTTTGTGTTCTTAAATATCTATTTATTTCCATTTTACCATTTGAATGTTATGTAATTTTAGCTAATGCAAAAGATTATATATTAGTCCAACATTGTGTTTTAGTTAAATAGTACCAATGTTTTTTATTTTTTTATTTTATAAAGGAGGGAGATGTGTGGTATCCTGTGTTCTTTGGTGGAATGTGGAACACACTGCGTGTGAGCCATATTCCACAGAAGGACCGTTGGCTCATGCTTGATTACATGACATTTATCTTGTTCCTTCTTATTAATAAAATAAGAGAACCTACCTCGTCATCTTGTCTTCATTCAAGTGGAAACGTAACACCTTTATAGAGCCCAGCTGTTGATTGTCGTCCTCCTGCAAGAAAGAGATAGTCACCTGTGGTCAAACGCAGAGGATCCCTGTAACTGGAGACCAGTTGACCAAAGGCAACTGGACCTGTGCTGAACTTTCACTGGGGCATCATAGAAATCGAGCCCTGAAGACTGTGGATCCTAAGGCTATCCCGTATGAAACACCACCCCACCGGACAGTGAGTCCTTCATGAGCATGGGGAACAGGGTCAAGAATGATTTGCATATGGCTATGTTCAAACTGGAATGGCATGGTGAGCAAAAAAACAATGGATTTAGGCCCAGATCTCTGTACTGGGTTGAATGTATGACATTGTTCTGCATTCTGTCCATCAACTGTTGTTTTTGCACATGCCACAAACATGGCATACCATGCACACAGTCTCCAAACTAGTAATAGACTGTAAGGAAGACATAAGGGCTACCCTCTGCTTCCCCGACCCAGCAAAGAAGAGCAGCACCAAAAAGCAGACTGCATCAACTAAACACAGTGGGACCTCAAAGTTAAGCTCGCCCGCTGATCCAACTAGCAAAAAAAGGTTCAACCGTGCAGGGAGATAAAAAGCAGGCCTGACGACCAGCCCCAAGCAAAGCTCCATGATCACCAATAACAAATAAACTCCACAGTCTTTGAGAACCCAGACACCCTGGATCTCTCACTTGTTGATGTGCCTATGAGGAGAGCGAGACCTGACCCAATCAAGGTACCTGCAAGCCCACAGGACCAGTGCTCCATGCCAAAATGCACCAAATGTGAGCCCGCCCGCACACTTCTGTGGAGGCGGACCCCCAGTGCCACAAACCCACCTTAGCGATGCCAAACTTATATTTACCACTGAATCCAAACCCTTCATCTCCCTGGGTGACCTCAACTTCCATCGAGACGACCGTAAAGACACAAGATCCACTAACCTCCTGAAACAAATAGACAACATTAGTTGTACGCAGCTGGTCTCAGACCCTATACACAGAGCTGGACACACACTGGACCCCATCTTCATTTCTACAAACAGAATTAAATACAGCCACACCACAGGTTCACCTGCTTCATTCATTCCATTGTACACTTTACTATCACTGGATCCCCTGCACCACCCCCAACCTCCACAGTGCTATTTTCTGCAGCTGGGCTAAGGTCACACAGCACCAATGGACCAACGCCCTCAGTCTCTTTCAGTCCGAGGCCTCCACCAACTTGGACCAGGCAGTGGGACCCCCAGCAACCTTCAGAGCTATAGCCCCATCTCACTGCTCCTGTTTCCCACACGAGGACTGGAGAAGGCCATCAACCTCCAACTCACCAAATGCCTGAAGGGAAACAACCTTCAAGACTCCTCCCAATTTGAAGCCAACCACAGCATCAAGACAGCCAAGATTGTCGAGGAAGATGACATCCACACCCTTCATGATAGAGGGGAGTCAGCTGACATTATCCTTTTTGACCTCTCTGCTACTTTCAACCGAGACTCCCACCACAAACACATGAACCGACTGCACCAAATCGGAATCAAACATGATGCTCTTAGATGGATTACATCCTTCCACTTGGGATGCACACAGAAGATTCATCTACCCTCCCTACACCGTACAGCCCAAGCACACCATCTGCGATGTCCCGCAAGGCTCATCCATCAGCCCCACCCTCTTCAACATCTACATGACGCCACTAGCAGACATCATCAGAGCACACAACATGAACATCATATCCTTCACCGATGACACCCATCTTGTCCTCTCACTCTCAACGGATCCTGCAATGACAAAAATCAGCTTCCACAACTGCATGAAGAATGTCTCAGCCTGAAAGAAAGACAACTGACTGAAACTCAACGCAGACAAAACTGAAGTCCTAATTTTCAGCAGCCACACCTCCCTCTGGAATGACGCCTGGTGGCATTCGAACTCTGACCCACCCCCACTCTGGATGATCACCCCTGCAACCTCGGCATTATCCAAGACAGCAAACTCTCTATGAAACAAAAGGTCAACAATGTCTCCACAGCCTGCTTACACGTTCTCCACATGCTTCACAGAATCTTCAAATTTCTGTTCACCGGCACGAGGGAAACAGTGAAGCAGCCTCTCATCACCAGCCATCTAGGCTACAGCAACACCATCTATACAGGCACCAATGGAAAAATCATGAGAAGACTCCCCAACTATCCAGAAGGCTGAAGCCAGACTGATCCTGAACCGACCCAGAAGGACTCACATCTCCCAGCACCTGAGAGACCTCCACTCTTTCCCCAACCAGAAGAGATGCCATTTCCAGATTCTGACCCACGCCTACAAAACCCTACATGACCAAGGACACACATAGATGAACCACAGCCTGAACTTCCACTATCCACCCAGAAACCCATGCTCTGCTCACCTCGCTGTCTCACAGACATCACATACCCGGTGCTGCCTCACCGAAGGGTGATCTTTCTTCTACCTCACTGCCAAATCCTGGAACACCCTTACCTTCCACCTTGGAACATCTACCTCTTTAGCAGACTTCTGGAAAGGGACTCAAGACCTGCCTCTTTGACTGAGACCTACAACCCAGGGCTCGGATACCTTCACATGTGATTAGCTGCTCTATATTAATACAGTTTGATTGATTGATTGAAGCGGACACCGGTTGTCCGCCATCCTTTTTGTTTACATATTTCACAGTTTTTCATCCATATGTTTGTTCTGTGGGTTGTATGTTTTCTCATATATTTATTGGTCTCTGTGTGTCAATCTCTTTGGGCCTCCACCCTGCAATCGATCGTATCTGCCACAGTTATCTCAAGACTAGACTATGGCAATGCCTTATATCTCGGCCTGTCACAGAAGCTGTTGAGGAAGCTGCAGGTGGTACAGAATGATGCAGCTAGGCTGATTTACTCCGTGCCCAGAAATTTGCACGCAACCCCTCTGCTCCAGAAGCTGCACTGGCTACCTGTGAAATTCAGAGTTCAGTTTAAGTGTCTCTGTGTGGCCCATAAAGCACTCTTTGGGAAAGCCCCAGAGTACATTAAGCAACGTCTGAAGAGATATGTTCCTGGTAGATCCCTGCGCTCAGGTAAAACTTCCAATCTGATCCAACCCAGATTTAAACTAAAAACCAGAGGGGGCAGGGCCCTGTCCGTGATTCTACCGCAACTGTGGAATAAGCTTCCGGCCACTCTGAAGGAAGAATCACAGCTACTACCCTTCAGGAAAAAACTGAAAACTCACCTATTCAGAAAGGCAATGACTCCGGCTTAAATGGGGGACAGCTGAGGGCTTGGGGTAACTGTTATGCTATGTTCTTCTGTTAAGCGCTTAGAGACGGGCGGTGATAGGCGCTATACAAATAATCTATAACATAACATAACATTTATTGTCAGATGTGGGTACCAGGCTTTCCCTGCCTTGTTCTGGTATAGCTCTAACAGTTGACCATTCATTGCCTTCTTTCAAGCTCCAACCCTTAATTTACCCAATATGACCACTCATCTCAAGCTCACTCATCCTCTCTCTTCCCGACAATTTTCCTCTTCACTCATTCCTAGCAGATTCCTAGCTTTGAGTATTTTTCCATTATGGGAAAGTAATTCTATTTACAAGGATCCTTTGCCATTCGACTCTCTCGTTATATGAATCTCTTTCACACTACCTAATAGAAGTATACAGTTTGATACAGCTACTCGAAAAATAATACACTAGGGGGCAGATTTACACGCCACTTGCGCTTCATTTACGCCACTGTTGTGTCACTTTTGTGACACTGCGGTGGCGCAAAAGATGCGCCATGGTGCGGGTCATTTACAATGTGACGCAGCTCCCAGATGCGTCACGTTGTAAAGCCCTGCGCCAGATGGAGGCATTCCATCGCAGGGGGGGGCGTACCGGCTCAGGAACGCCTCCCAAAAGTGCCTGAGTGAAATCTACAAGATTTCACTCAGTCACTTTTGGGGCCATGCTGCGTCCAAACCCTGCGCCTTCTTGAAGCAGGCGTAAGGATTGACGCAGCATTGTGGAGATAGGGTCCCCCAGAGCATTGCTGGAGCTGCGTCGCGCTTGTGACGCAACTCCAGCAATGCGCGGCTTTTACAGCACAGATGCGTGATGCATCCATGCCGTTTTTGCCCCATGGTGCGCCGCATTGTAAATGCGGTGTATCCAGGGTGGTGCAGCTGCAGCGTACAATAAACAAACCAAGCCTCCAGCAGCTTGGGAATTCCCCCTGCTTCTGATTTGATTTGTACTAGAACTCCTGAAAGTCCTGAAAGAACTGCCAGTTCTTAGTGACGTCTTATGTCCAACCTTACGTCAAACTCGGCACCTTCCAGGTATAAATATACCAACATCTGCCTTAAGCAACACATGGTGGTTTGGAGCAGATCGGCTATCTACTTGCCCGACTCCCTGCTGATGCGAATGCCGAAGGAAGCCGACCCTCCCTGCTGACGCACTGAGAGAGACGCTGTCTTTTCTCCTGCCGAGAAATCCAGCTCCAGTGTTTCCCAGATACCCTCGCGGGTTACTGGGAGATCGAGTCCTGAGAGAGAGATACAAGACCTCCTTCATTCTATACCCAAGGTGCGGAGCTGATTAGACCCACAGAGAATTCTTGAATCAGATTCTTGGCAAAAACTGTAACTCATCTACTCCTTCCCTGTACTAGGTTTAGGTTAGGTACACTGGGGTAGGCCTATCTTAGAAACACCAGTTGAGTACGTTTAGTCATTATTTTATCATTGTATGTATTTTAGCCATTTTAAGTATCTTATGGCTTAGAAACCATATAAATGCTTATAAACCATATAAATGCTTTTACAGTATTATTTCATAATACTCCTTTTACTGTACGCACTTTACTTTATGACAAGTATTGCAATTGTGGCAATTCATTTCTCTTGCAAGAGAAAGAAGACTGCTCAATAAATAACCCTTTTATTGAAAACGCCTGTCTCTATTTCTCTGCATCTCTGGTGAAACGAAGCATGCATGATTGACTGAGTAAAATAGCTATCTATTGTTTCCGCGACTCTGGAGATATAAAGTTGTCATGTGACATGGTTGTCAGAAGCTAATCCCTTCTTGTCTATTCAGGAAAGCTAAACGCCTTCTTGTTTACTCGAGAAAGTTTCTAGTGACCTCTGAGCTAGCTGGCACACACAATTAAGTCTAACATATTCAATAGAGACCTAGTCGACCTCAGTCCTACGTCTAAACTATCGTTTATGTTATTCCAATGTGCTGAGCCTATTGGGAATATAGGAACTACACTACACTGGTGCACCCCTGCTGATATGCAGGGATGCGCCAGGTATTGTAAATCTGCCCCATGGTCTGCGCTTTTGGTTTAACTACACACAACAGGGAAGCTGCCACTGAATGTGCAGTCTGCATTGTTTCACAGTGTTTGCATATTAGTGAATGATGCATTATATGCACATCTAATTTCCATTGGGGTAATTTGTATGCATGAAATAAATACTGCATGGAAATTACACAAACAAATATAGGATCTTCATCATATAAACATATATTTCTCTCCTGTCAGGTCCCTTCCTCTGGAGAAATGAAAGGTGGCAACCAGACCTCAGTGACAGAATTCATCCTCCTTGGTCTCACCGAAGACCCAGAGCTGCAGTTCCCATTGTTTGTCTTATTCCTTCTTATCTACATCATTACAGTGGTTTGCAATGTCAGTATAATGGCACTGATCAGGATCTCTCCACGCCTTCACACGCCCATGTACTTTCTGCTTAGTAACTTGTCCTTTGTAGACCTTTGTTACTCCTCTGTCATCACACCCAAAATGCTGGACACCTTTCTGGTGAAGGAAACAATTTCACTTTCAGGATGTGTGACACAGTTTTTTTTCTTTGCCTGGATGGCAACTGCAGAGATTTTTCTCCATACAGTGATGTCCTATGATCGATATGTGGCTATATGTAAACCATTGCTTTACACTACAATTATGACCAAGCAAGTTTGTACATACAGTGTAGTTATTGTTTGTTTAGTAACCTTTGTGCAATCTCTGATTCAAAGCATGTGTATCCTAAGGTTGTCTTTTTGTGGCTCTAATGAAATAACTCATTTCTTCTGTGATGTGATTCCACTGTTAAAACTTGCATGCTCTGACACAACACTTAATGTGGCCCTGCTGCTTTATGAGGGTGGCTGCATTATAGGACTGGCAGTGGTGCTTATTATTATATCCTATATATGCATCATTTGCAACATCTTGAGGATCAGTTCATCTGAAGGTAGATGGAGGACGTTCTCTACCTGTTCATCCCACTTTGCCTCTGTCACTCTATTTTTTGGAACTCTCACATTCATGTACATCAGACCCAGCTCAAAATATTTCATAGGGCAGGACCATGTGGCCTCTGTGTTCTATACAGTAGTAATTCCAATGGTAAACCCCCTGATCTATAGTCTGAGGAACAAGGACGTTAAAGATGCCCTGAGAAAAGTAATGAACAGAATATCTTTGCATGGAGAAATGCGCTGAAAGAGTAATACCTTTTGACTTAAACGCAAACACAAATGAACACACCACACACCATATATCTCAAACAACTAAGACTTCAAAAATTAATAAGGATGTAACGCTGTGTATGTCAGGTAGTTACAAAGTTTGAAGAAAAAAATCCTGCAGCCACACTACCATAAGTGCACATGTGCATGCAAATAAGGGCTTGAATGCACATATGTCTGTGTGAATGTGTTTGTATTTGCCTTCAGTGTGTCCGATGTGTACGTACACATAGTGGGGCTGATTCACACAGGCAGACAAATGCTTTTGTGTAAGTTTACAATTGCTTGGTATTTACCGAGGGTCTTACAAGTGGTATCTTTCCAATTGCGCACTCTCGACACATATAAAGATAAGACAGTCATCGTAAAGACACTACTAGTAAATCACTCAGTGTGAGTTTACCTTTGTAAATCAATTCCCTGTGCATCTGAATAATCTACTTTTTGCAATATATGTTAAAGCAGGCATAGCTGCAAAGTATTTAATTCTCCTATGCAATACCATTGCAAACACTTTGCTTTGTAATTTGACTTAAAAAGTGTCAAATAAATACTTAATAAAGAGAAATTCAGCCCTATTATCTGCAACATTCTATTTGGAATAACTTTGCCGCTGGTGGACGAATCTTCGTGAATTTTTCTAAGAAAATGGCCTGCTCGTTCCGCTCCTTCCCTGAAAGTTTGGAGGTGATTTGTCAAGTGGGGGCTGAGAAAAAAGGGGGGTCCCAAAATGTGTTTGCCCCATGCAATTTTCCATAGGGACCTTTACCCAGGGCTACAGCCCGAACGCTGAACAGAATTATAGCAAATTTGGCAGAGAGGCAGAGTTCAGTTCGCAGATTGTGCTTTTTGTTAACATCTGTGCGGCCCCGATTTACCCCCGGTGCTGGGCCCTAATGCAAATGGGTGTGGTCATGACGGAACGGTTCCGTCATAAGCACAGCACGACCGATGCTCATGACGGAACCGTTCCGTCATGAGCATCGAAAGGGTTAAATGGTGTAAATCCGTTCAGTAGTTTCTGAGAAAATTACAAGTAAAATTGTAGCGATATCTAGAGATGGAGTCCGACACGCGTACTGAAAACTGTACAATTACGAGCACGAGCTGCATGCTGATTGGATGTCAACTGTCTGTGAACACTGCAAACCAGGAAGTGTTGTCAACCATTTTGTTCGTCGATAGAATCGTCACAAGAAAACAGTAAAACAAAGTTGAGAAATAAGGAAAGGGGGCAGGGTAGAAATATCCTGACTCTCCAGGCTTGCTCAGGGGGTCGTACATGGATTTTTAGGGTCAATTTTATTTATTTTTAATAAAAAATCGCGGCGCACACATATGGTACTCGTACGCGGTGGAAAAGGGAAAAAAACTAGCAGTCCGTTTAATTCCTCAAGGGTCTCAAGGCGCTAGGGGTGGAGGGTGCAGGTTCCATTCCATCAAGGAGGAGGTCTGTCGAAGAGCCAGGTTTTGAGGTTTCTTGCGAAGATGGGGAGCGATGTTGTCTGTCTGAGGTGGAGCGGAAGGGCGTTCCATGCTTTAGCCGCGAGGAGGGAGGAGAAGCGGCCTCCCGATCTGGTCTTTCTGGTGCGGGGGACCTCGGCGTAGGAGAGCTGGGCTGATTGGAGGATCCTTTGGGGTGCGTGGAATTTGAGCCGGCTGTTCAGGTATGCTGGTCCCGTGACGTGGAGGGCCTTGGGTGCGTGGTTGAGCATCTTAAAGGTGATTCTCACCTTGACGGGGAGCCAGGGAGTGTGCGCAGGTGCTGGGAGATGTGGCAGTCTTTTGGCAGGTTGAGGACCAGTCTTGCGGCGGCGTTCTGGATGTTCTGTAGCTTGCGGATTAAGTTTTTGTTTATTCCAGCGTAGAGTGCGTTGCCGTAGTCGAGTTTGCTGGTGACCAGGGGTGAGTGACTGTCTTTCGGTGTTCGAGGGGGATCCATTTGAAGGTCTTACGAAGGAGGCGGAGGGTGTGGAAGCAGGAAGATGAGATAGAGTTGATCTGGCGGTCCATTTTGAGCTTGGAGTCCAGGATGATTCCCAGGTTGCGTGCGTGGTCTGTAGGGGTTGGCGGGTTTCCGAGCGCGGTGGGCCACCAGGTGTCGCTCCAGGCATCGGGGTTTGGGCCCATGATGAGTACTTCTGTTTTGTTGGTGTTTAGTTGTAAGCAGCTGTTTTTCATCCATTTGGCGACGGCTTCCATGCCTTCTCGAAAGTTGCGTCTGGCGGTGTTGGGCTCGTTGGATAGGGAGAGGATGAGCTGGGTGTCGTCTGCGTATGACACGATGTTGAGTCCGTAGGTTCTGACGATGGGGGCAAGTGGAGCCATGTAGACGTTGAAGAGCGTCGGGCTGAGGGAGGAGCTTGTCCTGGATTCCTGTGTCGTTGAGTCTGCGTATTAGGGTCTGGTGGGAGACTGTCAGAAACTGCATAGATGATGGACCCTTTCTAGAATAAGCACCTGACTATCTTTCCCCCATGCGATATTTTAGCCCTTAAGTTCAAACAAGGGGACTGTGTGCACACTGAATGGCACCCATCATCACTGTGCATTTTCCCTAGGGAATTTTTTATAATTCAAACAACCGCAAAGGTGCACCACAAAAATTGAAACAGTAGTAATAATAATGATATATCTTGAAGATGTTGGAGTTCTTCTTCAAATCCTTTATTTTCAAAACATTTAGTCAAACATATACAGCCGACGCGTTTCGTCCCAAACTGGGACTTCTTCAGGGCTGTCGGTAAAAAACATATATACATATGATCAGTATTGTATGAACTGAAATACATATACAATTTACAAATTTTAAAAACATTTAGCAAACCAATTAAAAAAATGCTTTACTACCATAGACGTGGAGCCTATGCATATGTTTGATGTTAAGGCATTAGCTCACTGTCCATCTGACAGCAGGGTAGTATAAGATGGCCTTAGGCTATGTACACGTGTATATACAGTATTTACATGTGAAATCTATATCTCTACACTTCAAATGTACAAGATTGGAAAATACACATATATCTTACATTTTCAAGAGATGGGAGACAAAATTAAACATTTGGCATAAGGCCCATGTGTTTGACCATGACACAAACGGAACGCACTGGGAGAAGGCACCCTGTATGTAAATAGATGAAAGCATGGTGTAAGTCTGACTGCTTGGCCCAAAAAACGGGGATATAAGGATCCTATCAAGTCTGTTTCTATCATTAGTGGTACATGGGGTCCACAAACTCATTTACCTTTAAGTTGGTCGGACGTTGCGTGCGTGGGAGAAATATGGAAGCGTGGTCCTGGGGTCACCTTGCCAGCTACAATTTATCCTATTATTTAGGTTCTTCCCGACGCTATTATTTTATCTGGGACATGAAAAGAAAAAGAAATCTATGTGAACATATCAACTTTTGATCTTGTGTTTTAGCACAGCAGAGTTTTAGCAGAGTATAGTGAAACTTGTTGACTTCTGTGCGGGGCACCTCTGACTACCTAACTCAAAGTTAAGTTCTCCTTATAATCAGTCTACTTACTAAATGAGTGCTAGCGGGCGACAGCAATACAGATTTCTTAAAGGTTCTTCGGAGGTATGATGGAATTGTGCCACCTTACTGTAAGCACTGTCTCAGTCCGTATGCTGAAAGATATAAACAGAGCAAGAAAGGGGCTTGTACCCTGTGCAACGGCTCATACTATAGATATGTAATCATTAATTCGTTGATGGCCAAGAGTAATTAAAAAGGGGAAAATAACTGTCAAACATAGGTTACCTGAGTCAGATGTGTAAATGATGTTGGACTGGAGGTCCTGTAAGTCCTATGGAGGAGGGTGTGGGCACTGTATCCCAGCAGGCCTGTTAATGAAAAGTAAGCAGGATCCTGTTTGTCAAAAAGCCTCTAGCTCCAAGGACATGAAAGAATACCATGCTTGTATTTAAGAGGTACCATATGACCTAACGCCTCCAGTTTAGAGTATAAATACAAATTGGCAAGTGCCAAATTATGCTGCCCCGAGTACAAGATCAAAAAAATGAGCATGTCATATACCCAACCCTAAGACATTAACTAGTAAGTCCTTATCCAATAAAGGGTTATTTGTATGGGGGGGAAAAAGGACCCAGAGTTTCCCAAACCAAGATGCTCAATTGGAAAATTGGTCCCCAAAGCCTAAAGAACAAAATGTCCCCATTGTAGAGGGAAATGCCCAAAGCCTAACCTAACCTGAGGAGAAAGGTAAGTCTGCAGAGGTCAGCCAGGCTCTACTGGTTACAAGTGAACTCACCGTTATAGTAAAAAGCGGCCGGCGCCCATCCACAGCCCTCGTCCTGACCAACACCCGCAGCGACGTCGTGTGCTGAAGATGTGGGTCCATACTGCTCCCTTTATAGTAGGGGAGATTGAACTGATGGTTTGCACCTGGCCCACGATTCCCGCCATCGCGCGAACGCGTCTGTCGAAGAGCCAGGTTTTGAGGTTTCTTGCGAAGATGGGGAGCGATGTTGTCTGTCTGAGGTGGAGCGGAAGGGCGTTCCATGCTTTAGCCGCGAGGAGGGAGGAGAAGCGGCCTCCCGATCTGGTCTTTCTGGTGCGGGGGACCTCGGCGTAGGAGAGCTGGGCTGATTGTAGGATCCTTGGGGTGCGTGGAATTTGAGCCGGCTGTTCAGGTATGCTGGTCCCGTGACGTGGAGGGCCTTGGGTGCGTGGTTGAGCATCTTAAAGGTGATTCTCACCTTGACGGGGAGCCAGGGAGTGTGCGCAGGTGCTGGGAGATGTGGCAGTCTTTTGGCAGGTTGAGGACCAGTCTTGCGGCGGCGTTCTGGATGTTCTGTAGCTTGCGGATGAAGTTTTTGTTTATTCCAGCGTAGAGTGCGTTGCCGTAGTCGAGTTTGCTGGTGACCAGGGGTGAGTGACTGTCTTTCGGTGTTCGAGGGGGATCCATTTGAAGGTCTTACGAAGGAGGCGGAGGGTGTGGAAGCAGGAAGATGAGATAGAGTTGATCTGGCGGTCCATTTTGAGCTTGGAGTCCAGGATGATTCCCAGGTTGCGTGCGTGGTCTGTAGGGGTTGGCGGGTTTCCGAGCGCGGTGGGCCACCAGGTGTCGCTCCAGGCATCGGGGTTTGGGCATATGATGAGTACTTCTGTTTTGTTGGTGTTTAATTGTAAGCAGCTGTTTTTCATCCATTTGGCGACGGCTTCCATGCCTTCTCGAAAGTTGCGTCTGGCGGTGTTGGGCTCGTTGGATAGGGAGAGGATGAGCTGGGTGTCGTCTGCGTATGACACGATGTTGAGTCCGTAGGTTCTGACGATGGGGGCAAGTGGAGCCATGTAGACGTTGAAGAGCGTCGGGCTGAGGGAGGAGCTTGTCCTGGATTCCTGTGTCGTTGAGTCTGCGTATTAGGGTCTGGTGGGAGGCTGTCAGAAACTGCATAGATGATGGACCCTTTCTAGAATAAGCACCTGACTATCTTTCCCCCATGCGATATTTTAGCCCTTAAGTTCAAACAAGGGGACTGTGTGCACACTGAATGGCACCCATCATCACTGTGCATTTTCCCTAGGGAATTTTTTATAATTCAAACAACCGCAAAGGTGCACCACAAAAATTGAAACAGTAGTAATAATAATGATATATCTTGAAGATGTTGGAGTTCTTCTTCAAATCCTTTATTTTCAAAACATTTAGTCAAACATATACAGCCGACGCGTTTCGTCCCAAACTGGGACTTCTTCAGGGCTGTCGGTAAAAAACATATATACATATGATCAGTATTGTATGAACTGAAATACATATACAATTTACAAATTTTAAAAACATTTAGCAAACCAATTAAAAAAATGCTTTACTACCATAGACGTGGAGCCTATGCATATGTTTGATGTTAAGGCATTAGCTCACTGTCCATCTGACAGCAGGGTAGTATAAGATGGCCTTAGGCTATGTACACGTGTATATACAGTATTTACATGTGAAATCTATATCTCTACACTTCAAATGTACAAGATTGGAAAATACACATATATCTTACATTTTCAAGAGATGGGAGACAAAATTAAACATTTGGCATAAGGCCCATGTGTTTGACCATGACACAAACGGAACGCACTGGGAGAAGGCACCCTGTATGTAAATAGATGAAAGCATGGTGTAAGTCTGACTGCTTGGCCCAAAAAACGGGGATATAAGGATCCTATCAAGTCTGTTTCTATCATTAGTGGTACATGGGGTCCACAAACTCATTTACCTTTAAGTTGGTCGGACGTTGCGTGCGTGGGAGAAAAATGGAAGCGTGGTCCTGGGGTCACCTTGCCAGCTACAATTTATCCTATTATTTAGGTTCTTCCCGACGCTATTATTTTATCTGGGACATGAAAAGAAAAAGAAATCTATGTGAACATATCAACTTTTGATCTTGTGTTTTAGCACAGCAGAGTTTTAGCAGAGTATAGTGAAACTTGTTGACTTCTGTGCGGGGCACCTCTGACTACCTAACTCAAAGTTAAGTTCTCCTTATAATCAGTCTACTTACTAAATGAGTGCTAGCGGGCGACAGCAATACAGATTTCTTAAAGGTTCTTCGGAGGTATGATGGAATTGTGCCACCTTACTGTAAGCACTGTCTCAGTCCGTATGCTGAAAGATATAAACAGAGCAAGAAAGGGGCTTGTACCCTGTGCAACGGCTCATACTATAGATATGTAATCATTAATTCGTTGATGGCCAAGAGTAATTAAAAAGGGGAAAATAACTGTCAAACATAGGTTACCTGAGTCAGATGTGTAAATGATGTTGGACTGGAGGTCCTGTAAGTCCTATGGAGGAGGGTGTGGGCACTGTATCCCAGCAGGCCTGTTAATGAAAAGTAAGCAGGATCCTGTTTGTCAAAAAGCCTCTAGCTCCAAGGACATGAAAGAATACCATGCTTGTATTTAAGAGGTACCATATGACCTAACGCCTCCAGTTTAGAGTATAAATACAAATTGGCAAGTGCCAAATTATGCTGCCCCGAGTACAAGATCAAAAAAATGAGCATGTCATATACCCAACCCTAAGACATTAACTAGTAAGTCCTTATCCAATAAAGGGTTATTTGTATGGGGGGGAAAAAGGACCCAGAGTTTCCCAAACCAAGATGCTCAATTGGAAAATTGGTCCCCAAAGCCTAAAGAACAAAATGTCCCCATTGTAGAGGGAAATGCCCAAAGCCTAACCTAACCTGAGGAGAAAGGTAAGTCTGCAGAGGTCAGCCAGGCTCTACTGGTTACAAGTGAACTCACCGTTATAGTAAAAAGCGGCCGGCGCCCATCCACAGCCCTCGTCCTGACCAACACCCGCAGCGACGTCGTGTGCTGAAGATGTGGGTCCATACTGCTCCCTTTATAGTAGGGGAGATTGAACTGATGGTTTGCACCTGGCCCACGATTCCCGCCATCGCGCGAACGCGTCTGTCGAAGAGCCAGGTTTTGAGGTTTCTTGCGAAGATGGGGAGCGATGTTGTCTGTCTGAGGTGGAGCGGAAGGGCGTTCCATGCTTTAGCCGCGAGGAGGGAGGAGAAGCGGCCTCCCGATCTGGTCTTTCTGGTGCGGGGGACCTCGGCGTAGGAGAGCTGGGCTGATTGTAGGATCCTTTGGGGTGCGTGGAATTTGAGCCGGCTGTTCAGGTATGCTGGTCCCGTGACGTGGAGGGCCTTGGGTGCATGGTTGAGCATCTTAAAGGTGATTCTCACCTTGACGGGGAGCCAGGGAGTGTGCGCAGGTGCTGGGAGATGTGGCAGTCTTTTGGCAGGTTGAGGACCAGTCTTGCGGCGGCGTTCTGGATGTTCTGTAGCTTGCGGATGAAGTTTTTGTTTATTCCAGTGTAGAGTGCGTTGCCGTAGTCGAGTTTGCTGGTGACCAGGGGTGAGTGACTGTCTTTCGGTGTTCGAGGGGGATCCATTTGAAGGTCTTACGAAGGAGGCGGAGGGTGTGGAAGCAGGAAGATGAGATAGAGTTGATCTGGCGGTCCATTTTGAGCTTGGAGTCCAGGATGATTCCCAGGTTGCGTGCGTGGTCTGTAGGGGTTGGCGGGTTTCCGAGCGCGGTGGGCCACCAGGTGTCGCTCCAGGCATCGGGGTTTGGGCCCATGATGAGTACTTCTGTTTTGTTAGTGTTTAGTTGTAAGCAGCTGTTTTTCATCCATTTGGCGACGGCTTCCATGCCTTCTCGAAAGTTGCGTCTGGCGGTGTTGGGCTCGTTGGATAGGGAGAGGATGAGCTGGGTGTCGTCTGCGTATGACACGATGTTGAGTCCGTAGGTTCTGACGATGGGGGCAAGTGGAGCCATGTAGACGTTGAAGAGCATCGGGCTGAGGGAGGAGCTTGTCCTGGATTGCTGTGTCGTTGAGTCTGCGTATTAGGGTCTGGTGGGAGACTGTGTCGAATGCCGCTGATAGGTCTAGGAGGATAAGGGCTACTGTTTCTCCTTTGTTAAGTAGGGTGCGGATGTCGTCTGTTGCGGCGAGGAGGGCGGTTTCTGTACTGTGTTTTTTTCTGAAGCCGGATTGGGAGGAGTCGAGGATGTTGTGTTCGGATCACTGAAATAATATTGAGGGACAAAATATCGACTTGCCAAAATATCGTGGACAAAATATCAACAGTCAAAATATCGAGTTTGTATCTACAAACAGGTAAGTACAAAAATATCGAGTACAAAATATCGTTTACAATAATATAGATGTAAAAAATATCGAGTTTATTAAAAACAGTGTTAAATTAAATTAATATTAAAATTTAATTACTAAAATATACTAAAAAATACTTACATTAACTTATAATAATTAAATAATTAATGAAAATAATAAACAAAATGTTTACAATCTTATTTGTTAAAACATATATATATAGTAACATACTATAATTAAATAAGATACTATTATATTACCGTACGATACCAGAAGTGTAAAAAATACTATTCCCACTCCAAAGAGTGCAAGCGTAGGGAAAACGTTGGATAGCGTAGGGGTTAAAATTACTATTCCCACTCCAGTGGGTGCAACAGTAGGGAAAACTGACCCTGAACCCTAAAAATACCCCTTTACCCAAAAACCCAAAACTGACCCTGAACCCTAAAAATACCCCTTTACCCAAAAACTGAAAACTGACCCTGAACCCTAAAAATACCCCTTTACCCAAAAACTGAAAACTCACCCTGAACCCTAAAAATACCCCTTTACCCAAAAACTGAAAACTGACCCTTAACCCTAAAAAAAACCTTTACCCAAAAACTGAAAACTGACCCTGAACCCTAAAAATACCCCTTTACCCAAAAACTGAAAACTGACCCTGAAGCCTAAAAATACCCCTTTACCCAAAAACTGAAAACTGACCCTGAACCCTAAAAATACCCCTTTACCCAAAAACTGAAAACTGACCCTGAACCCTATAAAAACCCTTTTACCCAAAAACTGAAAACTGACCCTGAACCCTAAAAATACCCCATTTACCCAAAATCTGAAAACTGACCCTGAACCCTAAAAATACCCCTTTACCCAAAAACTGAAAACTGACCCTGAACCCTAAAAATACCCCTTTACCCAAAAACTGAAAACTGACCCTGAACCCTAAAAATACTCCTTTACCCAAAAATAATTAATATTATTTAATTACCAATTAATTATTAATTAACAATAACAATAAAGTAAATATATTAGCACATTAGCTGCAATTAATTTAATTGAATAATTAATATTATTTTTCCCAATTAATTAATTAACAATAACTAAATATTATATATATAAATAAATTACTCTAATTAATGTAATTAACTAATTAATATTATTTAATTACCAATTAATTACTAATTAAAAATATGTACAAAATTATATTAATTAATGAACTAATTAATATTAATTAATTACCAATTAATTATTAATTAAAAATATTTACAAACATATAATAATTAATTATTTATTATTAAATTACTCCCCACCCTTATCCCCTATTAACCCAACATCCCGCTCCTAAACATTAACTACAATTTATATTACTATTAATAATTTTTTTTATTTTTTTAACCTTTTTTCTACATATTATTGACATTTTTTACTTTGACTATTTATATATATTTTGTCGATATTTTTGTACTCAATATTTTTGTTATCATTATTTTATTCAATATTTTGACCAACGATATTTTTGATATCGATATTTTATTATTATCGATATTTTTAACTTGATATTTTGTCCATTCGATTTTTTTGAGTCGATATTTTGTCTGTGCACCGTTGTGTTCTTCAATGAATGTGGCGAGTTGGCTGTTAATGGCTTTCTCGATTACTTTTGCTGGGAAAGGGAGCAGGGAGATGGGTCTGTAGTTTTTGAGGTCGGTGGGGTCCGCTGAGGGTTTCTTCAGGAGGGGGTTGACCTAGGCGTGTTTCCAGTCATCGGGGAACGAGGCGGTCGCCATGGAGCGGTTGATGGTGTGGCAGAGCATGAGTGCGATGGTTTCAGTGGCTCTGTTGAAGATGTGGTGGGGGCAGGGGTCCGTGGGGGCCCCTGAGTGGATTGACTTCATTGTCTTCAGTGTGTCTTTGGTGGTGAGGGCTGTCCAGTCATCAATCGCTGGTTTCCGGGTGTCGGGGGTGGTTGGTGAGGGTTCAGTGTGTTGGTTGTCTTCGTCGAAGTTGTCATAGATGCTCTTGATTTTGTGGTGGAAAAAGGTGCTGAGTTTGTCGCAGAGGTCTTGTGAGGGAGGAATGTCGGTAGACTCGCTGGTGGGTTGGGAGAACTCCTTGATGATGCTGAAGAGTTCCTTGCTGTTGTGTGCGTGGGTGGAGAGACTGTCTTCAATCGCTTTTTTCCTTGTTTCTCTGATGAGTTGATGGTGAGCGTTGGTGGCGGCTCTGAAGTTGCTGTGGGCTTCTGTAGATTTGGTGTTTCTCCACGCCTTTTCGAGGCGGCGGCATTTGCGCCTGGACTCTCGAAGTTCGGTGGTAAACCATCTGGCTTTGGGTATTGTTGTTTTTCCTGAGGGGGGCTATGGTGTTGGTGCTGTCCGAGATCCATCTATGCAGGGTTCGGGCTGCAGTGTTGGGGTCGTCGTTTTTCGCGATGGTTGGGGTGGAGTTGTTGAGTGAGGAGATGAGCTGGTCATCGGTGATTTTGGTCCAGTTTCTTTGTGGAAGCAGGTGCTGGTGTCTGTGGATGGTGGGTGTTCTGAAGGTGAAGTGGACCCAACAATGGTTGGTCCATGGGAGTTCGGTGGTGTGGCTGAAGGTGATGGAGTTTCCTGTAGTGAAGAGGGGGTCAAGGGTGTGTCCTGCTGAGTGCATGGGCTCAGTCACGATCTGGCAGAGTCCAATGTTGTGGAGGTTGTCCAGGAGGCATGTGGTGTTGGGGTCCAGTTGATTGTCGCGGTGGAAGTTGAGGTCTCCCAGCAGGGTGTAGTTGGTGGATGCGATGGCCTGCGGGGAGATAATGTCTGTGATGTAGTTGGCGAAGGGTCCTTGGGGTCCAGGGGGTCGGTAGATGAGGGTTCCTCGGAGGGCGGCAGTGGGGCTGGCCAGTATCTTGAAGTGAAGGTGTTCCATCAGTTCTGTGGACTTTTCAGGGAGTGTGCTCAGACGGGGGCTGGATTTGTGGATGATGGCGATTCCTCCTCCTGGGTGGGTGGGGCGGTCCTTCCTGTAGATCTTGTATCCTTGGGGGATGGCGATGTCAGGTCCTGAGATGGCGTTTGTCCAGGTTTCGGTGAAGAATGCTACGTCCGGGGTGGTGCTGTCGAGGAGGTTCCAAATTTCTGTGGCGTCTTTGTGGAGGGATCGGACGTTGAGGAGGATGCATTGCAGGGTCTTCGGTTCGGTTGTGTTCTTGTGGGCGGGTTGTGCTGGATCCGTGGTCTTGGCGGTGCTGCAGGTGTGCCGGCAGTGGTGACAGCTGAAGGGTCCATGGGTGTCGGTTGGTGATGCTAGCTTGCAGTTGTTGTTGCAGCCTGGGTTGAGTGCGTGGAGTGCTGCTGGGTCGAGGCATTGGCGGGGCGGAGGTCTAGGGTTCCTGGTGCTGGTCGCGGACGGACGCAGACGTGCTTGCCTTTGACGCGCCTTCGGTGCGCCAGCGGCACGCCAGCAGCCCGCGCAGTGGCCGCCATTAAATAGGGGTCGGGGAGGGCTGGACAGCTGGGAGGCGGGAGCGGGGAGAGAAGCTGGATTGGGCCGGTCGCTCTGGGGGGAGGGGCCACAGGGGCAGCAGCGGCGGGGAAAGGTAAAGGGAGGAAAGTAGGGATAAAGAAAAAAGGGAAAATAAGCAGAAATTAGGCACAAAAGAGCAGAGATGCAGAAAAGAGCAGAAAGGTGAATGATGGAAAGGGTAGAAAAACGAGTGAGTGAAAATGAGTGAAGGAGCAGAGGGAGAGAAAGGGAAAATGGGAAGAAATAAGGCAAAAAAGAGCAGAGGTGCAGAAAGGTGAAAGATAGAAAGGGTAGAAAAACGAGTGAAAACGAGTGAAGGTGCAGAGGGAGAGAAAGGGAAAATGGGCAGAAATAAGGCACAAAACAGCAGAGATGCAGAAAGGTGCAGAAGGGTGAAAGATAGAAAGGGTAGAAAAACAAGTGAAGGAGGGCCTCGATCACTAACACTCAAGAGTGCAGGGGCAGGGGTACCTCACTTAATGGTGGAGCTGCGAGGGTGGGAGAGCAATTTCACTGACAATGAGCCGGTAGTCTTGCTCGCCTGTCCCCGCAGTGGCCGCCATTAAGTAGGGGTCGGGGAGGGCTGGACAGCTGGGAGGCGGGAGCTGGGAGAGGAGCTGGATTGGGCCGGTCGCGCTGGGGGGGATGGGCCGCGGGGGCAGCAGCAGCGGGGAAAGGTAAAGGGAGGAAAGAAGGGATAAAGAAAAAGGGAAAATAAGCAGAAATCAGGCACAAAAGAGCAGAGATGTAGAAAAGGACAGAAAGGTGAAAGATGGAAAGGGTAGAAAAACGAGTGAAGGAGCAGAGGGAGAGAAAGGGAAAATGAGCAGAAATAAGCCAAAAAAGAGCAGAGGTGCAGAAAGGTGAAAGATAGAAAGGGTAGAAAAACGAGTGAAAACGAGTAAAGGAGCAGAGGCAGGGAAAATGGGCAGAAATAAGGCACAAAAGAGCAGAGATGCAGAAAGGTGCAGAAGGGTGAAAGATAGAAAGGGTAGAAAAACGAGTGAAGGAGCAGAGTGAGAGAAAGAAGACAGAGGTCCACTGGACCACCAGGGATGAGGCGCAGGGAAACCTGCGGGTGGAGGAGGGCCTAAATCACTAACACTCAAGAGTGCAGGGGCACCTCACTTAATGGTGGAGCTGCGAGGGTGGGAGAGCAATTTCACTGACAATGGTTTAATCCATCACCGTTCTTTAGCCCACTCTGCCACCCCAGTTCAGATATGGCCATATGCAAATCAGTCTGACCCTGTGCCTCATGGGACCAGTCTAGCCCGAACTGCCAAGCTATATCTTCCCTGGACCAGATTCAAGCTTCCTAGGACCAGTTTCTGGCATTACAGCCGTCTTCAGCCAGGCTTGCTTGAATCCAGTGGCCAAGTGAGCAAGGGACTCACGTCTGCGCATACCCTGCCAACTTATGGCGGCCAAAGCGGTACAAAAGGGGGTGGTGATGGACGAAGCATCTGAACCAATCAAACACTCACACCCAGTCAACAGATCTGGG